>NC_060234.1:33086762-33391029 GCF_021155775.2 Neodiprion pinetum
GCCGAGGAGTTCATTCTTTCCATCTCTTTAATCAGAAATGTAGATTATCAGGTGAAATTTCTTGTCAAACGAATACTTTTGAACAACGCCAGCGGATGATAATTAAACGAGATAAGTTTTCAATTTATACACAAATCTACGTATTGTGAAGTGGTTATACGAGTCGTGTCAAAGGAGACGAAGAATCGTTAGGGGGAAATTTTTATAAGTAGTTTACTCGAGCGCAGCTTTGTGACTCCTAAGAAAAGTATTTGCAATTATGATCCGTGTAATACTGGCCCTCCCTCCTGTCTGAGTATCAATCCTGAAGTCAAGCTAAACGGTTCGTTAATACCAGACTGATTAATTAGAATTGCGCTGAGCTACGTGGTGGCCGGAAGGCAGGTCGATTTTCCGGGAGCAAACTAGAGAAGTTCAAAAGTTAAATCGAGTTGAAGTAATTTTCCGGTGACGCGGCAATTACAAAGGCTTGCAGAGGGTTTAATTTTGTTTCATTGATTTTTTCCTCCCCCCTTTTCAATCCCCACTGGTAGTTTTATATACGTGCACATTGCACATGCTTCCCGGCGTAATTGCCACGACATTCACTGTACGAACGAAATTTCGAGGTGACCAACGAAAATTAAATGAAATTATAAGAGTACCTTACCGCATAAGTATAGACTAATCGATCTTCTCGACGTCGTTATGGCCACGCGACCCTCATATCGCAAGTTGCGTTCCCTAATTGGTCGATGAGGCACTACCGGAATTCCTCGGGCTAATTTTCCACGGCCAACTGACAGCTTTAAAGTCCACACGGCCAGAGAGGATTATGGGTAGAACCGGAAACAAGTTAATACCCAAATTCTATTCAAAGCTAACGGTCTGAAACATTACCGAAATGTTCCAACACCATGAGGATGTCACGGTTATTCTGAAGATTAATGGAGAAGGATTGGAGACTGGATTAATAAAAAGTAAAAAGAAAGCGCAAAGTTCAGGTGCTCGTGATCGATTTTAATTGAAGGGCTGAAAGGCAAAGAGGGCTAAATCGATTTACGTTACATGCTTTTTTGGAGATTGGTTAAAAAATCCACTTTTCCCTGCCGCTGCACATTACATTAAGCTCAGAAATGTTGTCATAAAGCGTTATGCGTGAAATATGGGATGCAGATAAATGAAAAGGGGAGAATATTGACTTGTTTTCTTGTGTTTGAGACTAATAGTTAAATTAAGTTTCGATTCGACTGTGGAGCGAATACGGTTCTGGTTTCTTTCGCGTTTGGAGACACAAACTATTTTCCAAACTAACAAATGTCCTGAAAAACCTACATTGTACTTTCGCAGTTCTTTTTTTACCGAGGTTCGCTAACGTGTAGATTTTATCGCGAATTGTTCCAGGCCGTTATTATTGGCTCAGGAGTGGTTCTGCGAATACGCGATTATCTTCCAATACCAATTAAATCAATCCTGCAGGACCCCGCAAATTTTTCACGAGATAAACGTGTACTTCGAGTATCGCTGTACCGGCTCGTTTCCAAACGAAGATAAAGCCCGACCCATTTGGGCTGTGTGTATACAGAACACACCTATAGTTACCAAACAGAAATATCCGTCTCTCGAGATCTCCGAGATCAGCATCCCTCATTGTAATGCAGTCTATTATCATCTGCAGCTATGCAATCCCTCCAATTTCGGATTGTTGATAGAATTCTAGTTATACCTGCATTGCTGTTGCTTCGTCGATACTGGGCGAATGTCTTGTTACGGTAGTTAATATGCCTTGTCAACGGCGATATCAAAATTGGTCTGAACTCAATTCACGATTCACCTGAGAGTAGATGCATCATGCATAATTACTCCAATTATCATTTCAAAGATTTAATTTCAAATCGATACACACGATATCGGTTTTGTATTACTTGTAATTTTAGTATAATCTCTATTAT
The DNA here is from genome assembly GCF_021155775.2 of Neodiprion pinetum. Lineage (NCBI taxonomy): Eukaryota > Metazoa > Arthropoda > Insecta > Hymenoptera > Diprionidae > Neodiprion > Neodiprion pinetum. The sequence continues at coordinate 33,088,694 of NC_060234.1, forward strand.
CGGTTCCTCCGTTTTTCATACTAACGTAAGTAGAATTGAACCTGTTGCACCGACAAGGTGAATCTGTGCGCAAACAGGGATCGCACCCTATAGTGTACAAGTGTGGCCAGGATATTTTCACGTTCGCGAATTTGATGGTGCCCATTAGTTGAGTGCGGGAAATTATCAAGGGAGGTAAAACAGAATTTCTCTGACAATCAATTAGAAATGGGAGCGCCGTGTTTGGCTGTAAGTGAAGGCTGGTCGAATAAATATGGGGGGTGTAGTTCCTTCCCAATCCCTCGGGAGACAAGCGCAACATGGGCTTTGCGGCGTCGCGACGGTCGGAAGGCTAGTTCAAGAACGGTCGAATCTGCCTCGGGGTCGACGAACTCGCGGCTTGTGTATACGTATGTATAACTATGCAAACAACAACCTGCAAGAACTTCCGACCAGCGACCCGTAATCTTCTACCCTCGCCTGCATGTGTACGTGTACGTGTTATATGCTGGTATACACACGTATGCATAACGCTTACATTGACGAGGGAACGCCGCGGCACGAATAGCATGTAAAGAAATCGTCGAAAAGTTGGACGATTATTATGTTGTTACGCATATAAAGTGAGGAAATTTTCAATTTCCCTAACGAATAGCTGTAATTACGCGATGGAACGTGGGAAAAAATTACTTCATTGTCAGATAAGGTTGCGGGGTTATTTACTTCTCTCTCTCTCTCTCTCTTTCTCTCTCTTTCTCTGAAACTGAATCCTTGCGTGCCCAGTCATTGAGAGCACCCCTCTCCATTACTCTCCAACTTTGTCGTATCTGTATGCAGGACTTTGGTTTATCAAAAATCGACCCCGATTTCAGCTACTCGGCTCTTGAATCCCTCCCTCCGCCATACATGCGGTTCCCACCATTGCGCCCTTTAAGAGATCTCTTTTCGACTTTATTCTTCGGGCACAATAGCATAATAGCAGTCGTACCGGTATTAGTTCTAGCCTAGTTTAATCATGGATCTGTGTTCCTTCACATTGTTTTCTTCTTACAAGTATGTCTGTTTATTGCTTTATAATCCTGCTCTTATTATGGAGGTATCTCGCTGCTATTTACTTACTGGTAATATAGATTTAAGTTAACCTTAAGATATTGTACTTCCTCTGTTCTTGGCTTCATTGCTTTATACCTTTGGGTGCAGTGCTTTAGTATAATAAAAATTGTTCTATACTATTCTATTCTACTTCCTCTCTCTCTCTTTCTCTCTATTTCCCTCCATTGATCGAGTAATGTCAACAGAAAGGAGTGAATTTTTGGAGAGATTTTTAATAATGGCCGCAAATTAAATTATATCCCCATAGATTCGCGATAGCAGATAAAAACGAAAAGTTACTTCTTGAATTCCTGCCCTAATGAAACTGTATCGAGAATTGGGGCTGACGTCGCGAACCAGAGAGCTAAACTGTATACAAAAAGTAAAAACTTTGGTAGGGTGTGTCGGTCCGATTTCACTCGTAAATTACATGGGCGTAACTGTAAGCACACGCGAATTAGGCAAAAGAAAAATACTGACTAACGAATAAAAAGTTACTCTCAAAGCTGAAATTGAATTTTCTTTAGATTCTGATACCACCCCGCACTTCGGATGTTGAATTGGCGTTACGTAAGCCCTCGAAAGCCTCCGTCGCGTTATGCGGTTTATCTCGTTTGTCTTTAAATTTTTCATCGAAAGTTTGCTAGCAGTTCGAATTACAGGAGAACTTGATTAACGATGATAAAAAGTCGTCAAAGAACATTTTAACAGGCCATTTTTACCCCTTAATTTCACTGCATATTCGATGAGCTGTTATACCAGTATTTTATATCCTTCTCACGAAACGTGGATGAAAGACGAAGCGGAAGCAGATAAGCTAAAAGCGCGAGGGAACTGAAAAGAATCCCAAATGCAGGCTCAAGTTACGATGAAAAGTACTTACGTATGGCAATAAGCTCAAGCGTAAGCCAAGAGATGCACTTTCAAGCTGAAGAATTGACTTGTCTAAATGCGAACCGAGCCAAATCCGGGATATTTAAATTCAACTCGATATATTCGTAAGTTGAAATAGTTTCTCGAGGCTTGACGTTAATGTATGACGCCGTAAATCCTGCATTGTATTGTGAGGGATAAAGCGGCGAAAAAATTATCAGTGTTGAACAAATTTTAGTGCCATCAAACAGGCTTCGTGTCAATATAATCATCGAAGTATCATTCAGTTCACCGCCTTTTTTACTCACAAATCAGTGGTATATACTACGATCGGGTAACGTCTGAGCACAATATCTGGCTCGGTTAATACATATCAATAAATCTCTCCTGTGCAATGACCGATAAGTTCCGCACTTTACGAAGCCGGCTGCTTTTGGAACACAGCGAGTGTATACCTGTTAAGCAACCAACCGTTGAGAACTTGGTGGATTCCGAGAAGTGGGATGACACAACGAGAAGCGAACTGGTGCTGGGCTTGTGGTTTTAATCAGCGGGAAAATCATCCGAGCTGCGAAGTAGTGCAATTAAAACTTGCACTTTCCACAACGACGAATTCATCATCTCATTGCAATTATAATTCTGAGGAGATGTTTATACAAAATCAACCCTTTCGACCCTGCTCTGCGGAAGTTTTGAATTAATGTGCGTTGACTAAAGTTCTACAGTCGATATCGAGGTGCTCGGTAAAATATTACGCCCTGACCATAACGAGAAATTGATTCTGATCCGTACAAGTACCCAGATATATCAGCACCAAGGATCAATGAAATATTACCCCATCAATAATTCCCGATCTCACGAGTTATCCTTAAATCGACCAATTTTTCGAAACAGAATTTTGAATGGTAAGTTGTCTATAAGAGTTGCAGGTAAAATGCGGAGGAAATACAGAGAAGAATGGAAACCATCCCAAGGATCGAGAGGACCGAATTAGAAATAGCTTTGCAGTGTACGATAAGGCATGTTATGTGACGTACGCGGCGGGGGGCAGAGACTGAGCAAATACAAGGCGAAAAGGTATTTCCAGACGGTGCAACGGAATGCCCGGGCAATTCTTCCTTGATTCCGATAGAATTTAGATCAAGACGAAATAGCGGAGGGTCTCGTAAGTCGGCGGAGGGTTAAAGGTTGAAAAAGACTTTAACCAAGTCCCGACGCCGAGTACCGTGTATCAAGTGAGCGGTTCACCGACCGCCCGGCGGTTCATCCTAACCCGGATCGATATCCTGGCCAAAGGATGTAACGGTCTCCTTGCCCCCCGAGTCTTAAGAACCAGAGTTATTCTCTCCTTGTTGAGGAGATGAAGATGAAAGCGGATGAACCAGACGAGGCTACCTGCACCCACCTTGCGGGAGTACGAGGGTGGGTACTTGAATGTCGAACCGAGTGTCGTGGGGGGGGGGCGAAAACTAACAGCCGGCGGGGAAGCCCCTGGTTTTTTTGTTCCCGTATACAGACCGCGAAGCTAACGAGTGCCTACCACGCGGCGGGGAGATTCGGATGACTAAACCGACACCCAATTGACCCATTTGACCCGTTTGACCCGTTTGACCCCTTTGACAAGATTCGCGGATCGACGTCGCGCACAACCCTGCATTGTACGACAGCCTGAGGCCTCTTATAATTACGAGCTGCGCCCAGTGTTATTGTCCCGCTGACGGGTGCGAAAAGAGAGGAGAGAGGAGAGAAAGAAACGAGGCGGATGTTCGATTTTTTTTCTGTTTTTCCTTCTCCATTTCAATCGGGACGGTGAAGCATGGGTGCAGGGTTTGCGGTTGGAGATGGATCAAAATGATTCTCTACTTCGGTTCTGCGGATGATCGGTTTGACTAACGTCAAAATAAAGTTCTCCATTATCCCATATATTTCCGAGTCCACAGTCGCTCAGCCCCTCATCCAGCTTTTCGAATCGCGTTTACAATCGCATTGGGACTCGCTATCCCATTATCTTGGATTCAACTCAAAGTCTTGAGAAATAAAGCCTGCCAAATTTGAAACGAGCTTACGACCAACATCCGGGGGACATTGATCACCCTAAACAATTTATAACTCGATGACGTCGAGTGTCGCGATGGTTTCTCGTCCGTGTAACAATTTTCCTAAATTTTCTTTCTATCAGACGTTTTAAGTTAACCGGCGATTTTCGATGCAGGTTGCATTTTTGCAGAGGATCACTTCGGTCTCGCTGAAGATGGTTCGTGACTTTTTCTTTCACCGGAATAAAATAGTTCGGATCGTGTCGAAGCCGGAAAGCAGTCTGTCGAATTTCATTCCATCGAGCGAGCAAGCCACGAGTTATCGACTTCCGGGGTAAGGCGGTGAATTTAATCTCATACTTTTGAGGTGGCTTATAACTTGCGGTTGGGGTCGTGGGACCAGAATTTACCGAATATTCCCTTCGATCCAACTAGATCTGCTCTACATAGCTTATAACACATGGCATCGTACATTTCGCGAAAGCAGGGTGAAAAAAATTACCTTTCATCTGAGTTACATATATATTGCGAATTCGACGCATCCGAATTTCAGCAATGAAACATGGTGGACTGAATGACGTATCGTTTTGCAAAATTTCAGATAGTGAAAATGCTACTGAGGCAAACTGAGATAAGTGTACATAAAGCGATTGAATGAAATTCTTTTTCACGAAATTTTACATTTTGCTCGTTCCTATCCTGTAAAACATGATGAAAGCGACTTGAGCCACTAAGACTAATGTAGAGATGAATAAGAGATGTACGTATTCAGAAAATCCGATTAATGAGTAACATCAATTTTTTTCACTTCACGATGTCCGCAAAAAAAAAAAAAAATATCTAACTATTTCATGAAATAACACCTTGATTTTCATGGACATATTCCATTAATTTAGATCCATCATCCTAATTTGACGATGATCATAAAAATTCGATTCATCTTAACTGATGTTCTGCAAAGTCATACTAGGATACTTCTTTTCCCTTTAATTCGACCCCGAGTCCTCAGCTGTGAATTTGTCAATTTTCAGCGAGCACAGGACGAACGCGAATTGTGTAATCTTCACCCAAATTAGTTGTTGTTAATATTGGATACATGCGTGTGGATCAAGACGATCCGTTCAAGGGTAGCCTAGCTAGTGGAGAACCGTTTTATTTTTGGGAATAACGTTAATCCACTAGTCCAAAACACTTCGCCCGTAATCAATCGGTTTTTACATTTCATTTAATTCATCAATACCACCACACTTATTTATTCACATCGACGATAAATTCTGTACCGGCTCAGTCTACTCAATTGAATTTATAATCGCCGAGCTATCGTATTACGCAGGGCAATGAAAATGACGGGAATAATTTTTTACAATCGATTTCACTAAGTCGATAATAGTATGTAAGGCAACGCATAATTGTGACATGCGTAATTAATGAATTTGCGACGAGGCGAGGGCCGTTCTATAATCAAGAATTACGTGCACGAAAAGTTAAACAATGAAAAGATATACGGATCGGCGAGAAGACGAGTGACAGGGGGAGTACAAAAATTATGAACACCAGCCAGTTCCCGTAAGAAATAAGTATTCGCAAAATTCATGCATGCGTCGGTCTAAAAACATGACCCGCCCTTATTCATATTATTTACGTAACTTTTTTAATACAGAGATTTTTATCCGGGTTATGCGCGAGAAAATATAAATGACAAAGGTTGAAAGATGACAAGTTATAATGTCGAGCAGGTATAAATTGCAGCAAAAAAAGTTACGGTCGATCCCCAATTAGTAACGTGTCCATCGTGCGTCGTGCGTATGAAATACATATACGAATGTCAATATTTGCAATTTGCTCCATAGGAAAATAAATAAAATACAAGTGACGAAACAGCGTTCGTTCGTTGCACCTTTACACTGTTTTTGTTTATTCGATATAACTGAATGTCGCCAATCGGATTTATCGGCACGCATGTATTTGTTAGATTCTGTATATTCTATTCATCTAAGTCAGATCATGCAATTAAATAGCGGCGTACGTAATTTGTGTTGAGAAGAATTTTTTGTACGCTGTTTCCCGAAACGTTTTAAAACCGTGGTTCCGCGTCACATTTAAGAAATCACATAAATTTTATTGCAGGATTCTTCCACTGATTTCTTCCGGAACTCTGCACTTTTTACTTAAAATAAAGTTAGAGTATTACCTTACTCCTTGCTGGAGATTTCATGACGATCGTTTCTTCAACTTTGACAGTATCGCTGACTCGTTTATTTGTTTCTTCAAAATTGTACACTTGTTGAAACCAGTATAGAATGTCTACACTGCGCTACATAACCATGAATTGTTACGGTAACTGAAAAACACTTTAAAACACTCATCATTACACGTAATATTTGACCCACCAGACATTTTTGGTAATAAAAAAATTTTTTCGTGTCAATCGCAAATGATATTGATCACATACTGTTGTAAGACCGTCAAAATGATTCACTCGAAATAATAATCTGAACGACACGTTTTTTCACCCAACTCCGTTAAATTGCTGCATTTAAACTTCTGTTCCCCAATTTTCTCGTTCGAAGATATCTAAACTTGTTACGTCTTTAATCTGGCACGTTCCAAAGAAGAAAAATAAAATTCACCCAGTATCATTGAGTTGGAAAACTTGCAGACACGAACCCACCCAGCGTTTGGGGACCGTGTCACGGATGCGTGGAAAAAGTCTATAACAGTAGTGAGAAACTCTCGATAGCTCTGGATCCGATCGGCCAAAAGTACAATTTAAACGATCGAAGGTAGCGCACGGTTCGAATAAAAAAAATAAGTAGTAAGAGCGACGCTAGTCAGCCACGCTCGGCGCGATGCCGGGAAACAAGTCAAGGGGAGAAGATTATCGTAGATAGTTCGTCTCGTAAGGCCGTCGAGGGATTTCTCATCGCCAGTTGTTCCGTTCGGAGACAATAATTTCGGCCAAGATTTCGACGCATGTATGCATACAGAGATGAGGGATTGTACCGAGCAAACCCCAGGGTTTAATCCCGTAGGATTAATACGATTATATTCGAAACGGGGTAGTAAAGTTTAAAGGGTAAACTTGGGCCTAGTAATTTATTCGCAGGCAGGTATGGCCGGGTAAACTTGGGACAAAATATCGCAAGGGATCCTATCTCGCGAACGTCTTCACTTTGGAACGGCAGACATTTCCGGAAATTAACCCCTCGGGCGGCAGGCTGTTTGGCTTCTGTTTGGTCACGCGAATCCGTACTTTCGTAAGTACCGTTTCTGTGTTCCGGAAGGCTTCTGGGCGCGTTATGCACCGAATTTCTTGTTGTTCTTCAACCGGCGTAGCTGCAGATTGGCGGAAGGTTTTCCATGTTTAATACTGGCAACGAGTTACGTTATATAGGTTACGTGCTGAATACCCGGCACGTTAGTGTTCCGCTATATACGTGCGTTACGTGCCGACGAGGAAGGCGAAGAAATTGTTTCCCGTAATGAATAATAAAAAGCAGCGTGACGAGGCTTCCAAGGTAAAACTGTAAAAGTGATTTAGGTCACTCTTTCATATTCGTCCAAGATCACCGAGAATCTTTACGGTTCAACGAAACGTATTATCATACTCCTTTCTTTTTCACATAATTACTAATTGGCGTAAGAGGGGTAAATTTAACCAAAGTTTTTATGCGCAGAGGTGGAGAAAGATAATGACGTCTCTTTTTATCGCGGTGAAACAAGGGAGCCGTGAAAACTGCAGGAAGTTTGGAACATTTAAAATGATTAGGAAAGTTTTATATTCTAGAGAAGTTACGAAAATGTCGGAGAGCCTCGCCCGGGATCAGGATCAATTTTACAATTACTTGGCCCCGTACGCTTGATATCGATACGCACAATTTGTTTCAAAATTAGCATTCACCCAGAGTGAATGTATTTTTCTAGTACGATGAAACGAAAAAATAACCGAATGGCAGGGTTAAAATTTTTCAAGAACTCACAGATCTCGAAACCTTTTAATATAATTACCAATTTGTTTAAAATACGTAACATAAAATATGGTTGGAAAAATGAAAATTAATTCTTGCTGACAGGAAAATCCGGAAAAGTCAAGTAATTTAAATCTCGTTATTTGGAATACATATCTTGTTAATTTTATTATTTTTGCGGTAATTTTCAAAATTAGTAAAAGATACTCCTTCTATTTCTGAATTAATTTTCAAATAGTCAGCAGCAAATGGTCACGGTTCGTTGAAGCTGAATATGATTTTAGCAGTTGCGCGCAGAATTTAAACCTTTTCAAATACATGAGGCATATGTATGTACGATATACACAACCAATTATTGAGCGAGAATCGGGGGATGAATTTCTAGATTCATTCGGTAGCTGGGCGAATAAAATTTTTAACGACCTCTCCGCATTGCAGTGCGAATAAAATTTGAAGCCACATCTAAACAAGCCGAGGGCAGGATGAAATGCCCGACTATTGGAAAGAGACCTCGAGGTCTGTTCAGGTCTGCAAACTTGTTATTTTAAATGAAATATCATTGAGTATTTCCCTTGGATATCCTATAATTGGATTTCTCTACAATCAGATGAGCCACTTGCCTAGATACCTGAATGTACTACACATAGTTTCTGATCGCGTTGCAGATTATCCGAACGTCAAGCAACATTCGCGATTTAGTTTCAGGATAAAAAGGTTCATGCATGATCCTGATTCACGCAACGCGTGAAAATTACCACACCGCCTAACTCAATTTGACTTTCAGCTCGCCCGGCGGCGGCTTTTCAATTACGCGATTTATGAAGGACACTCGTTTTTCGAACCCGTGATGCGAGAATTAATTAGCTGGGTAGGTTCGTCACGTTAATCCGCCGCCTCTACGTATCGCGACGTTCGGATATTAATTGGCAATTCCGATCTATCGATAGCTATGATGGAATATTGTAATCTCTCGCATTCAGCGTCGCTCTGACCACTGGACAGGAAATGCCTGTACGAAGCCCAGAACGCGAGTCAGTAAAACTGTCGTTAAGGTGCCGCTGAACCGGCTTGCGTTTGAAATTTTCGTATCGTCATAAATACTTGCAGCGCTCCTAGACGTTGAATTAAATGACATGATTTGATTGGCCGGATCTAACGGAATAGGCCAATAAAATCACGTAGTGTCGCGTTGTGTCGTGTCGGCCATCGTGAACGGGCCTCCGTCACCTGAAAATTTCGCTGTCTAATCCCGTCATATTTACGGAAAGCTAACCGATGTCATAGCTTTTCCCGAATGACGTGCGTGCTTTTATACGTCTCGATCTCCCTGTCGGAAATGAATATATATGAATAGCAATGACGGAGATAGGGAGGTACGCTTTTATTCAAGCTACGATTAAAAAATTTTCCTAGTCAGATTCGTAACCCCGTTCTCGCACGATTCGACTATGAAATTTTCCTGCTTCTGACGTCACGAAATATATATATGACACACCGGGTCAGCGGGGCCTTAAAACGGCATGTTGCGACATTTTACAGTATCATAAATGTCGTCGTTATAAAAACCTTACACCGCGCCGCTCGGTCGTTCGGATTTTCATTTTATATCTCATTACTAATCCGTCCCTCGGCAACCCATTGATGGTCCCTCGTTACGGCGTGTGGTACCATGTGGCGTCGACGTTAAGCTCTCGGAGTTTTTCGAACAACCGCACATACGCCCACGCCTATACTTGACGAGATCGAAAAAAGTTCCCATTGCGCGGGAATAGTACGTTCGGAATAACGACACTTCACCTTTTTTAACCTCTAGAAATGGGTGAAAAATTCGTTCACCAATTAGAGAGGAAAAGCACCCACCTCATTGTTCTGGCGATTTATTTGAAAATAATCCCGTCCAATTAGTATAATAATAAATAAATATAATGAAAAAATAGATAATAATATTGCAAATGTGGGCGTGGCCACTTCTGAAATATTCAGCGGCCAGTTTAAAGTCTGATTTTATCGCCCTCATTATCGAAAGAGGAAAGTTAAGTTTAACACGTATAGATATACATTATACGTATATACATAATACATATATATGTACGAATATACGGTCGGGGAGGAAGACAGGTACGAGTAGATAGGAAAACTTTTTGTACTTTCAGCAGGATTCTTTTTTTCTGTGATATAAACTGTTGAAAAATGAAGCACGAGGCGCACGAGGCTGAACCGTAATTTGTTATAAGATCACCGAAGCTGTCACGCGACTCGAGTATAAAAGTTAAATAAGCATCTTTTACAAGCCTGCGTACATGCGCGCATTGTACAGAGATGAATTTGAGGGACGATCGAAACAGGTAGGAAAAGAATTTTCAACTTACCAATATAAGTTATTTGTGCGAAACATTGGCTAGGAGAAAGTAAGAATAATCTTTCTGTGGCTTATGCAAACTTGTAATAAATGTAATTAAAAGTCTATACGCTTGTACAAATCGCGATAAAAAAAAACCGCGATTATTCCACAGTTTGAATGGAAAACAATTAGCCTTTTCTTTACATTTGGTCTGTAAAAAATCCATCGTCGTGTCTAGAGGACGGGTAAATTTTTATTTGCGAGAAGAAGTATTCCTTTCGCACGAATCTCTTTTCCTGCGAGATGCTGCCACAAGACTCATTTATAACTTCGAACGACGATGATGGGCGCAGCTGTTTCATCTTTCTCTCTCGCTCTCTCTCCCTCTCTCTCTCGCGCGCACGTGCGATTTTTTTCGCACATCAGGAAAATAAATGTGTTTTCCGCGGGTGGGTCATCATACGACGTAGGTTTCCCGCTATCCGCGCCTATCGCTCGAGCGTTTCCTTGAATCGCTTCGAACCCTTCAATTTTACAACTCGGCAATAACGCGATCACAACAGGTGGTTTGGACAGGTGACCGCATTGCGTAACCGGCGCCCTGACTCTGCAGCTACACACTTGCAAACAAACATACCTGTGTATGTGTAACGCGCAGCATGGTGAGGACGTCGGGAGAGAAATAGCTAGGCGAGTGAAGGGTTCCACCGCATTAATTAACGAGCAATCAAACGCACGCCTTGATTGGACCACCGAACTTCTACATTCAACCCTTCCAGTTTCAAAATCCATTTTAACTTGTTCCAAATAAATCCGCACGCATGCGGACGTATCGTCCTTTCATAAAGCACACAAGGCACGCGTTTGCACGCGAGTGTTGATTCGCCTTTATTTATCCAATCATGGACACGTGCATACCCTCTCGGTAAAGATCTTTACTGATTTTTTGAGCCTACCGCGAAGAGTTTTTCAAGTACAAAGAGTCCTTTCAAAATAACGCGGGACTGCGATAGGACAAAAACTAGAGGGTGCTCCTTTGAGGATATCTGTAAAAGGCGTGCTTTTATGATTAGCACTGGGTGCAAATTATGGTTGACTCATTCGCATATCCCAGATGCCACAAATTAATCACTATAGTTATCTGGTCTCGTTTAGACTCACAGTAAGGTGTAACGATGAAATATGCAGAAATGAGAGTTTCTTTCGGATCGTCAAAAAGTGGTTTGATTCTAAGATACGGAAATCAATCGGTTCCACACTATGCTGTATACTCATCGAGGAAGAAATAGAAATAATTAAAGGGAACAATGTTTGTTCAACCTAATACGCGTATTTGGCAGATTTGGCAAATCTTTTTACGGTCTGTCATGCCTATCTTTAAACGCGTTAACGGAGTCATTTGCATTTCTGTATGATATTATACCTATATATAGGTATACAACAACTCATATCGGAAGTACGCCCGGAAAGCGTGTTAAATCCGGACTCTTGATTACATCGAGCTTTAAAAATATCCTTCTCATTCCACGCAATACGTATTATATATATGTACATATACATTATAATTTTCTTATACAGAGTCTGGGGATAAGCAAGTACAAGTATATATGTGTGTAGTATAACCGGAGTTTAACTAACCGCGTTAAATTGCCTGCGTTTAGAGGGGTTTTATAACGAGCATATATTTGCTTTCCAGCCCCGGCGTATTATTAATATATTCATGCATTCAAAAGTTTTATGACAAGGCAACAAAATTTTGTTTCCCTCTCATTCGGCTAGCTACTCCTATGATTTGCCCTGTCGCAAAAATCTATCGCAGGTGTAATAGTTAGACGTTATACACGTGCGCATTTGAATTAAAAGTATTCCTGGCGTACAATCAACGAGAAACACTTATTGTCGAGTAACGAATATTCATCGCCTCCTGATAAATAATTCACCAAGTATAATATTCGCTGACATTACTCCAGAATATAGAGTCATGTAGGTAACAATAATTATTCTCAATTCGCTAACGAGCTGACTTTTTATACCAACGAAGCGAATCACGGATATTTAATACTTGAACAACGTTTGAGTGACCTGGAAATCAAAGGCATTCGTCGATTCCGTCGTCGTTTTGGAGTGACTTTTTCAGCTCTTTGCTACCGGTGGTCAAGCATTGGCGAAAAGGCGTCCGTTGCCCCGTGTAATTACGTTTGAAGATTACTTTTCAAAAACAAATTCGTACCCCTCCTCGTGTGCGTTTAACGTGTGTTTAAGTATTCAAGAATGCGGCAATGTTTTTCCACCCTCCTCCTTCTCTTTGTCTCATGCCCGTCTCTTGTACCGAATATCCTGTACGTTACCGTGGCCCGAAAAGTGTTTGAATTCTAAGGTATTAGTCGGGGACGATAGCCTGTAGAAAGTGTTTGGAAATTTTCCCAGCATTATTCTTTTCACACTTTGCGGATCCGTATCGATTTTACTATTTAGTAAATTATTTAGTAATGTAAAAAGTAAATTAGTAAAAAGTAAGTTTGCGGTTAGCCATTGCAAGATTGCAATATTATTAATGTTACAGAAAAAGTGGAAACTGGTTGGTCGTTTGTTTGGTATAACACTTACCTACATTAACTTAGAGCTGGTACCTAATTTCGGAAGAATTCTATACTGATTTTTTTTTTTTTTTTTAGAATCAATTCCTTTCCTTGTCGACGTGTAAGTTACGCCTGTCATGGCTGGTTTCTTGTGCGGTTTTCCCCATATTATCCCAGATATGAATACTAAGGAGGCGAGGAAAGTTCGAAGATTGATAGCTCGAGAATGAAATTTTGTAGTTTTTGTGTCTAGGCACGAGTTGCTGACTGCGCGAGACTGTGCAACAATGATTCACAGCGAAAACTCCGGACATTACTTGAAGTAAACATTAACTCTAGGCTAACAAGTAGACACAGTGATAAATCGAATGGATTCTGTGTATAAGCTATCGGATTTAAAAAGCGACGGCGCAGACATATTATATTTTCTAAACGTCGTCCACGGATATAAGACATATTTTGTTCCTATTGTCTATTAAAATATTGAAATCCCGCCATGCAATAATGATCTTAATAATAATAATAATAATAATAATAATGACAACGATAATAATAATTTGACTATCGTTTTACTTACAAGCTAGTGGACCGCATACATACGCCGAATGTAATATTTATCTAAAATTGCTTTTTCTTCAAGCCATCGTTTATTTTCTATATAGATAACGCCAAAACCCGTTTGTTGTGTATACTTCAATTCAGGTAAGTGTATAATACATGTATTGTATAAGTTTTATTATATCATACACGCATTAGCCGTTGAATGTCAACTCTTCACAATCGCGTATATAGTATTCTTAGCAAATTATTACTCCGTCAAGGTACAAAAATCGTAATGTAAAAAATTGTGTAAATTCATATCGTATATATGGTTAAATGTTGGATTTGTAAAAGTTCTCTAAGGGTATATAATGTGTACATATATTAAGGGTATACATATATGACGACGTATTGGAAGCGTCGCGCGGAACTCTGCACATTTCTTTTTCAACCTCGTGTCAATGTCTTCGAGATATCTCTATATCTGTACGATGCGTCTTGCGAGATTCTCGTCGGAAATAATCACGTTTCCGAGATCACAAAATAGTTTTACACAGTGTAAATTAGCGCTTACAAATTTGATACAGCGCTTCTTGGTTTTACAAGGCAAGAAAAAAGGAAGAGCGCGAGGTAATCGAAAATTTCGACTGACAAATCGGTCTCATATGTATGTGTTGAAAAATTCACCGCTCCACGCAACAGTTTCAATTAATTTTCGATACCGATTAATTATTCACTAATTAATTAGCTATATCGTATTTCGATCAGGGGCACCTAAATTTTAAGTATATTCATATTTAGCGGGGGTGATAATCGGGTTCAAAAGATACTCAGGAAATTACTTTTGTGCAGCGGTTATTTTTTAGCTCGCTTTTCCTCTCGCAATCAGTTCACTTTCAATACTTCGAACCATCTCCTGACGTAACGTACTATAGGTATATACTGTATATACATACATTTGTCCCGTCATGCGCATAACGATCTTCGTATAAGTTATATGTTCGTATTTTCCTCGCCATCGGTTACATTTCGAACCTGGAGATAGAACGTTCACGTGTAATCGTTCCCTGCACGAGGCGTATAATGTAGACGTACAGACCTCGAATATAATTGTTCGGAATATTCGAGGACCCGTTTAGTAACTGCTTTGGATCCATGCGCAGATACTTTGATCCCTCCCCAACAAGCGCGGCGACGAAGATCCAAGAGGAGGTAATTGTCAAATAAATTAACGCACGTTTCGCAACCCTTGAATCCTCGGCTCGTCGTCAGCGCCCGATAATGTGAAAAGCGCTCGGTTCACATACACGTATACGTATACGTAAAGGCAGGGAATCGTGGTACGCCGAATTTGTATCCCGAAGAAAACTAGCGGACCCTACGCGTGCGTTCATCCAAAATAGGTGTCGCGTGATCCCGGACTTGCAGACTTCTCTTCTCACCATCGCCGGAAGAAGCTTTGCCTACTTTGCACGAACGACGCGGCTTCTTCGGCCTTCCCTACAAGACGTGCAGGTTCTCACAACTCTTCGACTTACTGTCACGAGCCCAGACCTTCTCGAGGATCGTCCTCACCTTGAGACTGGCGCTGGTTCTGCTCCCCCTGTACTTCTTCGGCGAGTTATTCTCCGAGCAAGAGCCCAGGGGTGACCTGTTCCTGTTCTTCCGTGATCTCTTGCGCAGGAGGTCGCGGGCGTGTTCCGGATTCTCGAGTTTAAGACGTATCTGGGACAGAAGTCCGACCAGGAGTTCGTCAACGTTGTGATTGATGACCACCGACGTCTCGATGAATTTACAATCGTACGAAGTCGCCATTGACCTACCCTCTGCAACACAAAGTAAATATTTACCGAGATGGCTTCTCACCAAGAGCCGCGTGCGATACCCGTATAAGGATCTCTCAATTTCCTCAATCTTCGAGAAACTTTGACGCGGTAACTCCCGCTCAGCGCGCCGACACAAATGCAAATTAGTTATATCGATCTCGACAAAAGTTAGCACGCGCTCTCGACTTGTCTACCTATTTTCCATTGTTATAAATCACCGCTACCACTTGCTCACCATCCTGTGTATGTATAACAAACATATCGCCACCAACTCTATAATACAAAATCTAATGCGTTGTTAAGTCGTAAATTTATAGTGTAGACAGTTATATTATATTGTTCCGCACCTATAATCGGTTATCGCGTACAAGTATTTTACGAAAAATAGCAGAGATCCGTTAATGACTGTGCCGAGTTATATTTCTTAAGAATTTTATATTTTAATTTTATTTTCGTTCAACGTCACTTACAGCCGATTTCAAATCTCCCCTTCAATTGTACCGTATGAAAATATACCACCTGTGCCAGAATTTTTCGCCCATTAGCTGCAGCGTTATCTTGCATCGCTGTAACGTATAATTGATTGTACGGTACTTCGTATTTAACCCCACGTTTACTCACGAACTTATATTTATCGTGGCTAGACCCACCGCACGGTGGTACAAGTTTCGGTATTATCAGTTTTTTCTCACTATTTCTGCGAGCACGCACGCAAACGAAATCTTGTAAAAATTACTTCTACTTACGTTACAGAGTTGCGTGCAGCGAGAAAATGCCCGGCATAAAGCGGGACTGAACGAACATACGCATATCTAGTAGCAATATTTAAGGCGGCCAAGGTACAACGTTACGCGTTGACCATTTTCTTTCTCATTTCGGACACGATTGTCTTCGCCAGCGTTTTCCGCAGCTGAAAATCACCGTCGAAACGTGTTCTCCCTTTTGCATACATAAAAAATTAAAATCGCCAGGTGCTCGTCGGGCCCTCAGACGATGCTTACAGGTCGTTGTGCAGGATACAAGACGGTTGTGAAAATATTCAAAGAGAATTTTTCGCTCATGTAGACAAACGAGCGAAAAGCGCTTTCCAAAATACGAAACGGAAGATAAAAATTCGGTACGATTATCCCGTGAAAACTTCCTCGAACCGTCGAAGTAGGCCAGCTGATTGTGTAATGTGTATCCTGCACAGACGATACATGCAACGAAGCATCAAAATACACGAGTATACATATGCATAGAGATGCGTGTCGCTGAACAGCTTACGGAAATTCACAATTTTCATTGCAACTCCAGTTTCTTTTTTTTCTCGATTCAAAACTGCAATGTTTTATTATATCTGTCTCGGCCAGGTGTTCCAGGCAATGCAGGCGGCGTGGTTATACGCTTTCATACATTTTACACGCATACACTCATCTATCCAGGTGTACAGAATGGTTTGTTATGCCTGGCTTTATAGTGCGATAACGCAGCATTGTACCGTATATAGGTTCGTGCATTCGCGGCGTTGGTCGTAAAAAATTCATGGAAACGAATAACGCAATCGTCCCTCATTTGAATGCTTTTCTACATTAAGGCTGACAAACTTTTTCTTTCCTTTGATATACGATCTGACAGAATCTACGCACACATAAACGTAAATTACCGTATAATGTAAGCGTGTTGTGTTTGAAAAATAATCTCACAATGTCAAATTGGAAAAGTAATCTATTTCAGTATTATTGTTTATAGAAATTCAACGAGCTTTGCTGCAGGATGCACTTTGTTCAAATACGAGATAATTTTCTATCATAACTGGTGCTTGACCGCACGTTACTAATATATAAAACTGTTCATAAGTTTAAAGAGGACGGAAAATAAATCAGTAAAGAGCAATTTTTTTTGCTATTCTTTAACCTTTGTAAAAATTTGAGTCCCGATATCTTTTGCTACAGCCGACAAGTCTGACTCCTGCGACGTGAGAACCTGTTATTAACCAGCGAAAGTTTCGTCTGTATAACTATACACTGTAAAAAGCAAACGTGAGGTAATTGGGCAAAGACGAATATTGACTGAGCTCTGAAAGGTGCTGCTGGGATAAAAACGATAATTCGGTGAGAAATCCGATGTCTAGTCAGAATCTCGGATTAGGCAGAAAAGCTTTTGGACACCTGAGTAATTGCTCATCCGTATGACGTAAATATTTGAGTCAGCATTGGAAAATGTCGACGACGATCGAGTTTATCGCGGGAGTAAGCGATGGTGGTGAAAGCCGATTTACTCAACGCCGTGAAAATTTGGCAATACGTTGAGGGTCGTTTTTTCCAAGCGTTAACTTTTACGTAATCATACGTAATCACTGAAATCACATTTTTCTTTCAACCATAAATCAAGCCTACGGTATATCGAAATTTTTCTTTTCAAAGGACGGTTTGCAAACACACTTTTCCTTCTAATACCTGGTACGCTGTTGCTTCACCCGACACTTTCTGCAGCAATTTACGTGGTCAAAGTGGTGCCAGCGGCTCGAGAATTCCAGAAGGAGGAGTCGCGAGATTAAAGCACAGGAGAACGCGTTTGGTGTGAAAGTACTGTGAACGAGCGAACGAGGCGTTATCATGCAATTTCTGTCAGGATATGAACTCTGCGAAGGCTCTGCTTACGGTCCTCGCTCAAAATATTGTTCAGCGTAGAGACATTCTGCCCAAATTCAAGTACGGATTTAGTGCTTTTGATACATGTCAAATAAAACGTTGATTTAACTTGGCCACGACTGTGCGATGTATAATTTATTGCAGAAATACTACGATTTTTTTTTTGTGCGTCATCAATTGCAGGTGACCAATAGCTGAAGTGAGTTTGGCGACACAATTGTTGCCCTTCTCAACTATGATCATCGTTAGGCTCTAACTCGTGAGCGTTTTATAATCGTTTTATTTGCTCAGAAACCGAACGAACACGCGACGTCGATATCACTTAGATTTTGCACCGTCACTTTCGTGTGAGATTATCCCGCCCCTATCGTCTGTCCGAATCACTCGACTGACTTTAGATTCTCATTCTATGCCGTTGACAGTCCGCCATTAACACAGCAATTTCCGCTTCCATCAGACCATCTATTTGTGGTCAAATTCCCCCATCCGCGTCAGCCCCTTCGAAAAGATCCTGATCTGAAATTGTGCAAGTTCGCGGACCTACAGGAGTCGCTTCGAAAGACTCTGTGGTTGGATTTCTGGTGTCAGCGTTGAATTCTGAGTTGAGTACGCATGTAAATGCAACGATCATGTCCTTTCCTGACCGTCATTTTTCCGTCAGGATCTCGTCATTCCTCTCTCGTTAAACTTCGCTGAGAATTTATTGCACGATTAAATCCCTTATTACCGTTCGTTAAAGTCTTCCCATGCCATGGGATCACGTATTTTTCTTCCACATTTCCAGCAAGCTTAAAGCAGATGATATCTATATTACAGACATAAGAGTGTATACCCCTCGATTTGAAAATACTGGCATTTTATGACACTTGGTGCTTTTTCAACCGGGTGAATAATATTCCAGCCCGTGCATGCGTGGAGAGCACAGGCTGCAGCCTTGAAGTAAACCAGATAACATTTGCTCGACGTTTGCGTGACGTTCATTCTACGTATAATTTCAGAATTGCATCAAACATATTCTGAATTCCCGTTTTGCAGAAGCGGGGAAATTTATTCATGCGTGAAACACGTCGTCGACGCTGACGTCAGACAGTTGCCTCTGACAATAATTCACTCCGTTGAATGTGCCGGGGTTGTGACTACCAACTGCCCCATCCTCTGTCCTGTGTCTCTAAGGTCTCAGAACGTACAAAGAAGCATTTTGACAGTGCGGCAACCCGGATACGGTCCAGAGTAATGAGTGCGATAAATTCACCCGAATATTCACTCAAGAATGTAATTAGATCGGAAGGGTAATCGCTGCGTAGATAATATTAACCACCATCCACCCAATTTCGTGTTGCAGATATTCGAAATACAGAAGGAATGCCGAACTATCGTACATAATATGGTGGATTCTTACCCTCGGGTGAGACGAGCGTCGCCCTGACGAGATCAATTTTGTTCCCAACAAGTATCACGGCTTTGCAAGAAACGTGATCCATTCGCCAGAGTTCTTGCAAAACTTTTTCAGCAGCGTGCACGGAGCTGCTATCAATTGTTGAATAGACAACGCAGTAAGCGTGAGGGTCGTGGTTTTTTATGCATTCCTCGGTCTGAAACATAACAAAGAAACGGCATTGTCGTTACAATGGTCGTACGAAGAATGTTACATAATGGCGTTTTTGGCAAAATAGGATGACTCCTTTGATATGCACGAACCACTATAGCTAATAACATAATTTACCCGAACCCTTATTTTCCGATACCCGAACACGAGCCATGCAGGATATGCCGCGCCAATACGTCGTTTCGTATCTTTCTTTATTTCTGTTCTGCATGACGAACTTCGAGTGGTACAAAAGCCGGCGAAAGAAGAAGTTCACCGATGCAAACACGTGCTCGTTTCAGCCTGACGTATGTTTATTTTCGTTACATATATACTTTCGAATAAATATAGACGGGAATTGGCGCACCGTGCAGGTGTGCGTCAAAGGTGCTCATATATTACACCTACGGATGAATGCTCCGGCTGTTCGAAAATGGGGTTCCCTTCGTGATCGACCGTTTTTCGGATGAATGCACCTTTTTTTATCCGATTTGAACCTCTACCGAGTGTCTCAATACGCGTTGTCGAAATACGGTTACTCGGCCAAGAAGCGATTCGCATCAAGAATTTAAGAGGAAAAAAAAAGAAAAACACGCAGTGTAGTTTGGTCTCGAATTGATTTATAGCAGGGACGGTCAACTTGATCAGATCCGCGATCTGCCGTCTGCTGTCCAGATTTTGTGCGATCTACCGATCTCAAATCTTTACCACAGAACTAAACGAAATATTTTTTGACAGAGTCATGTATTTTTTTTTGCCTTGTCGCGATCGACTGGCCTAATAGCCGTGATCGAAACACGATCGACAGGGTTGGCCATCCCTGATTTGTAGATATCTGCGCGAGGGTCAGAAAAAAAAATCAGAATACCTTTACCGAGAAAATGAAACGGTCCAGGTAACTTGGGATTCGATATAATCGAGACTTCGCTGCACAAGCTGCAGTTTGTGGTTATACGGAGAAGAGCTTTTACTGGATAAGGGAGCAGTTCGTGCGGAGATCAATATGTACGCAGAAAGAAACTCGTCGTCGGTTTTACAGCCCGTGAATTCGTTTGTTCAAGATTTTTGCATCCGACGAGTGGAGCTGAGAGAGAGCTTCTACGCAATCGGGGACTGCTGAGTGCTCGAGTCAGCTAAAAGCTTACTCCAAATTGCGGACTGTCAAAAGTCTTATAACGAACCTGAGAACATTGGACGATATTTGGCTAAAGCGAGAACTCGACGCTTATTCAGCGGTCGCTTGGTTGTTCTTCGAAAATAATGTTCCGGCGAAAGAAATTAAACACGAACAATTGTCGGGGTGTAAAAATTATTTTTGAAAATTGAAGAGTTTCAAACACTTTAACCAACACCGACGTGCGATCTTTGAATCCATGACCATATTTCTCGTGGCATACGATCATTCGGGTCGGTGGAGCACGCGTAAACTTGTTTTCCCCCGTTTACCTTGAATTAATTAATTGAGATTTATGTTAATTAGGCTAATTTGAGTGTCTCGTTTTGCGGAAAATGTGACGACGTTAAACGTGAGCTAACCAGACGTACGAGCCGCGCGATTGCTTTATATAAATAAAAACTAATTTCGTTTGAGGCAGCTCAGCTTATTTGAAAGGGGCGTTGAGAAAGGGCGAAAAAAATTGTTGCTGTTTTTCGGGCATTTTTCTTATTTTCTTGTAACTCGTTTTTTCCTCGTACAATACGAGCTTCTACATACATACAAATAGTCACGAGGAAATGAGGGTACGAAGCATTGCCCACCCTCCTCTTTCCTGGTGTTCCTAATTGTAGCTGCGAACACTTTGTGCCAGCCGGGTTCTTTTTCCGGACGAGAGTTGTGCTTGCAGATGGTTTTCCGCTGCGAAGGAAATCGAATTGTCCGAGTATCACGTGATGCACAGTGATAGCCGCGGACATGTAATAACAAGATTGCGTGCGCACACAGTCACGTCCACATATATGGACGCGTACGTGCGTAACGTATATACATGCACACATGTATAATGTATATATTCGTAACGCACACGAGGATTATACGGGCATCGCGTCCCTTTCCAGGAAAAGCTTACATCCATAATAATATTTTAGGTGGTTAATTAAAGCGAACGGCTAGATACAAGGCAACAGCTGACGAATACAAACGACTCGATTACAAGATATTCTGGAGCAGGTAGCCGCCGCGGGGAAGAACGGAACTGACGAGTCCTACACGCAGCAGCAAATGCTATTTGATTATTAAAATAGCCTTGGTTTTTTCATCTCGACGAAGAAGCCCGATGATTCGAGGCTACACCCTCGTCTATTCACCGTTGCAAGTTCGGAAAGGCGTTCTATTTTCGTGACTTGTCAAAGAGTCGGGTCTTGAATAATTGACCTCGGTTCGCCGCTCTCTCCAAGTCAGACGTCCTAATATACATACGTATAGCATATTGCTAGGTACTACGGTATTGGCGCGAAGGTTAATCTGACGATGAAATTCAAAAGCATCGACTGGAGCAGGTACGAGACGAAACCAGCGGTAAGCAAAATTGAGGAAAAAGATACATATGTGGATGGCTGTCGTAGCGGTGAGCTGCGACTTTTGGTTGAACTTTGATGGGCGAGAGTATAATATTCTCGACTAAATTCTACGTAGGTACTATGGTTTCACTTATAGTTCATCGCGAATTAGAGTCTATAGCTTTAGAATTAAATTTACGCATTCATGGTCCTTGAGAGTGTTGTCAAATTTTGAAATTCGCGAACAATAGATGAGGTGGTAAGAATTTGTAAAATGAAAAAAGATAATATTTCGAGAATGGATCAAACGATTCTCATGATTTTGGTCTCAGTCGTCGCAGCTTTTTTTAGCTTAGAACTGAATAAATCTCCGATTCTATCGTTCGTACAGTTTTCGAGTTATTTGAATAATAAAAATAAGAAGAGAAAAAATTTCACACTTCTTTAATGAGGATGAGAAGCGCGTGAAAATAATATAAAATTATCGGCACATGGCAAGAGAACATCCAGTTCAGTTTTATCTATCTATCTCATTCTATTTTCCGATATTTCGATTTCACAATTTCAGCATGCTGTTGAAATTAGTTCTTCCACAGTCCAGGAACAGATTTCAAATGCAAGCGAATTAAGCCACGGCTCTGGATCGAGCTTATCTATCCCACGAAGTTGGATGATCGCTCCGCGTTTGCCAAAGTACATCCGTACGTAAACTGAGAAAATTCTAAATTCAAAAGCTTTTGAGACCGCTGAATGGAGTGCACGTTACACAGACAAGGGTTCGTTTGCCAAATGCATCGAGCGCCTGGAGGACCAATAAGAAAAGCTCGGAGCCCGGCAAATGCTTTTACAGTCTCGAGGATCGGCGCGACGTGGTTCAAGGCAACCTTTGCACAGTTTGCACGGCAATTATTGCGGCGCCCAGGGGATGCCGAACTCGTTGTGCGGGGCGATTATCGGTGTTGCTGCGTGGAAGCTCGTGAGAATCTGGCGTTCGTCGGTAGGTAAGCTCGCTGACGTAATTCGCGAAACGTAACGTTTCCCGGGGGTTCTTACTCGGCCTAAAAACCTGATATTAACGTGCACGCGGCGTCGACGCGTTACGGTAAAGAATTGTTTGTACTGTAGCCCCGACTCGGTGTGGCTCTGAGTTTACTTTCAACAAACTTGAAGCCGCAAATTGAATGGCACCGAAACCAGTTTGAGGTTGACTCTTTCTAACGGACGACGTACACGCATGGAACGTCGTAACTAGTACTTGACTTTGCGGAATTTTGACCACTGTAACTGGACACCAACTCGTTTCTTCGAAAAAATACCTACAAATACGTGAAACATTGAATACATTTGCATGTACCTTGTAACTTGACGGCCCCTGATCTTTTTGACCCGTTTTGTGACGACTCGCGTTGCTGTCTGATCGGAAATGTTTATTGATATTTTAAAAAGGGGTTCATGTTTCTTTTTCTCTCCGGATATCGAAAACAGGGTTTCGAAGCTGTATCCACGATAGCGTAAGGATTTTGTTACCTGGAGGTAATTTTGAATTTCAGTCCCTGTGACGATCATTGATCGATGTCACCCCCGGAAACATGAAGCGCGAATTTTCACAACCCTTTGACGAGCAACTGCGTTAAAGAACCAGAAACCCTTTTGCTGGTATTTAATCAAGCCAATAATTGAGAGAGATTATAATTAGGTATTTTGATCGGGTGGATGAATTTCTTTTTGTATCTTTCCACTCACCAAATTTCACCCTCTTATTATGCCTGTGACGTACTTTAAAGTTATAATACGGGTATGAACGAAACTTTTGCTTCGTGCATTTCGTTACCAGTCGGAATATCCCTAATTTGGTCCGCTTCACTGCGTGGTAAACATTCAACCAACAAACGGACCCAATTTTTTTTCAGGTGCACGCCCGCGCTCGAATTAAGAAAAACGGTACATACTTTTCCCGGCTCGCAAATTTGACGAATATCCCCCTTTTAATCCGACGAATGGCACACCCGTATAGCCGAGCTCAAAAAACTGCACGGTCGCTGATTTTTTGCAATCAGTTTTTACAAATGTTGGATAAAAAGAGCGCTTCAAAGACATAGTTTCACAATTTTTAGAAACCTCTGGTGAATTAGAAGTATAGTCTACGGTTAACATAAATTAGAGAATCACTAAAAGTTTTTGCTTACGCAAAAGCTCGCAAAGCATTCGTACAGTTTTATCGATATGAGTAATTTTTGTAGATTTTTTTTATTTGGTTGCTAGAAATGCTGCTCCGAGGAAACATAATAGCGAGATGGACGCAGATTTCCAAATAGATGTAAGCATTTTAGCTGACTGTATGGAATACAGAATCAGAAATCTCAAGGCAATATATATATATATAATTATATATATATATAATATATATATATATATATATTTATAATAATATATATATATATTTAATATATATATATATACATATATCAAAACTCATTTGTCCGCGCACGAACGAAGTTTCAATTTTACTCACCGAAAAAAGCAGTTTTTTCTCTCCGAATTTCAGGCTTATCGAATTTCTGCAGCATGAGTAGTTTGCCTTCTGAAAATCGCCGCTACTTTGATCCAAGACTGAAATGTGACTGCCTCCGAAGAGGCAGGTCCAGCCAAGTGAACGAAATCGTCTCAAGCTGAACGTGAAATTACGATCAGCCGATAAAAGGAAATTAAAAATTACTAGCAAGGTATAACACAGTCTGAAAGGAAGAAGGTTTCAACCGTACAGGATCGGATATCGCGGTGGGTGTGTGATAACTTTCCAGCGTATCCTTTGCAAAATGAAACGTCCTATTAAACCGTTGAATGTTTCGTTAACACCATACCTATACTTGGGAACAAACGGAAGGGTTACCTGCTTTGCGAAATTTAATTATGAAACACCGTAAAACCGGAGACGTGGCTGCACAGTTTGACATAAAAGATACGTAGACGTCGGGGACGCGAACGGAATTTCATCGTGGGAGGTAAAAGAAACATCAGATAGGCAGGGAATTGCCGAGGCACGTTTCGCCGGTCGAAGATCCGGTCTGACTTGAGATAGGTGGATGAGAAATGCGGTGAGAATTGCGAGGCAAATATCAGAAGCACGGGAGTAATTTCTCTTACTTTACATGTTACGCGATCTCTTTCCCGAACGAAACGGATTATCCGAACGTGTTTGACTACTATAATATAATATTTGCGGTGGAAACGCAGCGAGCTAAGCACTGTGTCGAGCTAGCAATTCCCTTTGATACAAGCGATAAATGCACGCCTCAGCGTTACGTTCAGGCGGATTATTGAATACGAGAAAGAAGAAGATGAAGAAGAAAAAACGAACCTTGTCGTATTTACAGTTCTCGCGATATATATCGAAGGTGCGCGTAGGTACGAGGGTGAAAGATAAGCCGAATCGACCTCCTCGTACCGTTGGAGAAATAAAACGGGCAGACCTTTCTTTGATCTGAAATCAACGACCCAGAATTTAGGGGTACGAACGGAGCCCGAGTTTTTTACCCTTCGGGATTTTCGCCGGCGTAAAGAGAAGCTGGTAGAAAAATATCCATGCAGACTATACTTTGCATACGGAATACAGAAATAATATAATAGCACGGAAGAAGCCGAGACGTACTTTGACGCCTATACGTGTGGAGAAGATAAGGCCAAAGAATGTTGTAATGAGATCCGTGACTTGTGAGAAAACTCCGGAGCGAGCCTCTCCGCCACTTTTGAAACTCACATAGCCAGCGCAGACGTCCATTAGCGAAAAATTTCGCCTCATTTCGCGATGCGAGCTTTTCAAGCTGCTCGATAGTTTGAATACCTTATCCACTCTTTCGCGCGTTGACTAATCAAAATTCGTTGGAAAATTCTGCAAGCTGCGAGGTCGAGCCCTGAACATTGTCGGATCCTCGCTAAGCACCAAACTGAGTGATTATCAACTCAAGGGTGAGCGAGGCTTTTCGCGGGGGTAAATTCGCCGTATAAATAACTAATTTTAAGTCCCGTCGTGAGGTCCAAGTGAAACGTGAAGAGAGGCTTTACCTGTAGAAACACGCGAGGATGAACGTCCGGATTCCCCGGACGCTGACCCTTCTGTTTTCTGAGGATAAGCTTTAACGAGCGGAGAATAGGGGCGCGCCTTATTACTCTTTTAACAATTACAAGGTAGTCACGTGCCGAACAGCGTCTTACTTGTCCAGTAAAAGCAGGCTTACGGGATTTATTTCATCCCGCTATACCTGCAGTACGAAGCCAAATTACGAATTGAATCGCGGCGAACGCCATAAAATATTTTTTCAACTTTGTGGGGAAATCTTGCGGTAACTTTATCGGTTAATTAATTTTAATTGAAAATTTCCGGAAGGTATAATTATATATTCTCTGCAGTTGCTCTTCAATAATTAGTTTCTTATCTCACAGTAAAAAAAAAAAAAATAGATGAGTCGGCGACCCCGCTCTTCACTGCGATATATAGTTAAAGTTTGACTCATAAGGGCTTCGAGTAAACAGTACTATGGCTTCCTACTGAATTTCACTTAAATTCGCGGTGAAAAGCAAATTTTCACTACATGGAGGTGAACGCGGGTTTACCGTGGAGCTACGTAACGCTTCATCGATACAGAGTGTCCTGGAAAATTGTATTTTTCACACTCTTTTCTAAGATATTGGGAGTGAAAATATTATTCTTTGAAGTTCACGTGATACGCGTATACGGAGATGAAACGAATTCGTATGTGTAGCGATCAGGTTTAACTTACTTCCATCACAGATTTCAAATATATGTATAATAAAGAAATGGACCTTGGTGAATTTGCAGAATTTAATGATTTAATTCTCTCCAACTTTAGCTGTAGGGTAAAATTTATAGATAATCTTTAAGGTACGACCCTGCCTCTCTACCTCGAAAACGACCGTCGTCAACAGAATTTGAAGATTTACATATTTATTTGCATTTTTGCCAACGTCCGATTTATTCACGCCTTCGAAACTCGTCGACGCTCCTCGCAGTGTTTGTTCGTGTATACACACATCACAGCGTAAATACACTAGAGCATAAAACAGGTTCGATTATCTTCAGGCTCAAATAGCTTACCGAGGACACACACGATAAAGTTTCTAACTCTAGATCCAATCACTGATCCTACAAGATTATTACTATACGCGCAGGTGACGGTGCCTACAGTGTAGGCTGATTTTATGCGAGTGATTCGAGATTTTACGAGTTGCTTGGCCAGTGATGATGGGTCCGTCGTAAAGGATCAAGGCATCGCTGCAGCGACGATCCTCATCCTGGCAATCTTCTCGCTAAATACGCGATTGTTTGCTTTCGGACGGGGCGTGGATATCGTCCCGTAAATCGGATAGCCATTATATTACACGTGAACGAGGATTTCCTTTTTGCATTGGAGAAATTTTTACGGAGAAATGTACAAATCGATACATCACCAGTCGTGTGCTCAGTGCAGGCGATACCGAAAATAATTTTTTGCCCTACGTAGGCGTAAAATGGGATTTTACAGTCCGTTCGGCAGGTGTAAAATCCGGTTTTACACACCGGTACGTATATAATGAAAAAGAACCTAAATTCCCCGAATCGTCTCTCGCATTCATGGTTGAGGTTAGTTTGATTCCGAGAATTTCCAGTTCAGTTTATCTTCAAGGGGTGGGTACTGGAGTTATTTATTTGCTTAAAACAACAATGCCAATCAAACCCAGGAGAAACTACAGGCCAAACTTCGGGAGGTATAATTAACAATACTTATTTTCAGTTTCAGCAATTGATTGATAAAGGTTGATTGAATTCAGTTTTCCATTTGTAAATCACACGATAGAGTCCGATTCATTTTTTTGGTTAGTTAAAAACCTTTCTGTGCGGTGAAACAAAAAATTTATATCATCATTATTTTTAACGAGCATAAATAAATATATTTTTAACAATGAAGTATTATTATTCTTTGTCCTTCTTTTTTCTGTTTTTTTTTTTTTGGCAAATTTTGTACAATGTTTTTCTGCAATTTGATGGTTCGTAGGGAAAAAAATATTGTTTGCATCACGAGCGTAACGATTTACACCCTAGATACGAGAACTATTATATCGTCCATACGAACAAATTATACGACCTGCATTGATACAGCGTATCAAAGCGTATTGTATAGATAGAGTTACTACCTGCATTGAAATAACACAACGGAAGCATATATAACTTCATGTTGTATCGTTGCGATTATACTACTTGGCACGTTTCAACTCAACTTCAATCAGCTGCCGCCGCTACAGTTTCCCCTTAGTTTCTAAACAGTTGAAACTTCGATGCTGCTCTATTCCTTACAGAATTCTAGCCCAGGTGTGTCTCTGTACCGGTATGGAATTATTCTACGAAGGATAACACGAGCTTACAGTTACGTAGAGAGAAATTGGGAGACGTGAGTACAACGAACAGATTGGTGTTCACTTCGTAATCGCGATAAACCAGTGCCATCAATTTCGGAATATTTTGTCACCTCCGATACCGTTGAAGAGTTTGTCAGCCGATCTACGAGTTCACGTCTGCCGCGGTACTATCAACTCCGTCGGAACGTAACTATTCATGAATACTAAATTGACGAGCGCGTAGTAAATCTCATCCGACTGTGACGCCTGAACCCTCAGAGACAAGGGTGCGAGATGAAGTAGAGCAAGAGTGTTTCGTCTCCGAAGTCGAACCCTTGTGAGAATATTTCAAAAGCTCACATAGCTCGCATACTCAGCTACTGCAAATTCGCGTTAGACGAGCGGTGTAAGACACTTATCGTTGATCTTGTAACGCGGTTACAGCGATCAATTCGAAGTTTTCGTCCAACTACCCAACGACACCCCGAAGCGTTTTCCCAGTTACTTGTCTCGGTTCAATTCGTATATGGCTGATTGTGACACACTCCCTCACTCCCTCGGCACACGTAGACCAGACCAGCGTCGCAATACTTGCGAACTCGTAGACGCAAGGTCGGTTGGGTGGCGGTCGCCAACTAACCAATCAGCCAGGTATCCAACCAGGCAGACAGCCGAGCCACCCAGGCAAGCAGCCATCGTCGCCCGTTCAGCCATGTGCTCTGCTGGGGCGTGCGACAAACCCCTATATTTAATACACATCACCACGGTTAGGCGTGCTTCAAAGTTATTGGCATAGAGACCGTCTTGCCGTGTAGCGAGTACGCGAATTCGCCCTACTTGTGCACGTTTAATGCACTATCTGCTCGTTGATGATGTTACGCTGCACGGCGTCTCTGTCTGTATCCGTAAATGCTTTGCACAGTCCGCGTACTCGAGCGAATTAATATTTTGAAAGGGTACCGGCTGGCTGTGCAGTCTGTCCGTCGATTACGTGCTCGATAACGTCGCGACCTAATAACCAGTCCGGTGTATGAAACTTTGAAGGACGTCGTATCGCGTTGCGCGATGTAAATATTCGGCACATTGCAAATAACTCCGGGCAACTACAAGGGATCGAGTCATCGAACAATAGCAATGCGTCACTGTAGACACTAAACGAAAATTGAGAACGTGAGAAATAGGGACAAGTTTACTAGTTACCACTGATATTTATATTTATATATATATATTTTTTTTTGACAACTTTACCCGCCGTTACCTATTTCAACGTACTTTCGAATAAAGTTCTATCATGTAAATTTACTATAAATTTTGAAACCCTCTAAGGTTAACAATTTATGTCTTTTTTCCTGCTGGCCTACTTCAACGGAAAATTTAATCGCGCGTAAAATTGACCCTCGATTTGTAAGATAAACTATCTGCGGAGGATGGGGAGAACCGAGAAAAATATAAGGACCCGTGAACGCCGGATCAAGAATCAGCGACCGGAGAAAAATAGTTGCAGAAACACGTTCCGCTCTCCATCTTCCTTGCTTTTTGACAGTGCGGCTTTTGTCTTCCTGGCAGTAGTTCTCAGGGCGTAGCTGATGTCATTTTGTACGAGATATAAAGATGGCAAGACGCGGTGAGGGTG
This sequence comes from Neodiprion pinetum, assembly GCF_021155775.2. NCBI lineage: Eukaryota > Metazoa > Arthropoda > Insecta > Hymenoptera > Diprionidae > Neodiprion > Neodiprion pinetum. Next base: position 33,118,665 of record NC_060234.1, read on the forward strand.
AAGGATTACGGGTAAGACACCTCGTGTCTACAAGGAGTGCGCTTGTACCACGTTCTTCATCCACTTTGCCATAGAAAATCAATGCTGAATCAATTACATTGTCATATTTCATCTGGCTTTCGGTCTAATCTAGCAATTTCAGGAGCGGAGAGAAATTCGTCCATTATTTCATTTTAATCGAGACATCAATCCGACCTCGTCCGCCGTTGTACGCGGATGAAAAGAAGAAAGAAAAAAAGAATAAATGTAGGGAAAAATCGCCCTGAGCTGTGGTAATATCTATAGAGAGCATCGAGTCTGGGTATGAAGTGCAATATGTGCCCAAACTTTAACTCAATTCGCACGTACAACAAGCTTGACCAGCGGTAGTTATCAAGCTGCTAAAGGGACAACCCCTTTTTCGCGACAGTATTCGTAGGTGAGTGTAATTGAATAACTTTCAGGTTCAATTATGGCTGCTGATATCGCAGCCTCCCAATGCGGCAGTGTAATAATATACCTTACTTCTATATCTGATAAAACACATATGGAGACGATAATGCTGTTTACCCAAGATAAACGATATTTTTCTATATTTCGTTCAATTACCGCAACAAGGCTTACCGCTAAAAGCTCGGCACATCGTGAACTCTTCGTTTCGAGGCAGTTTTGTACCTACACCCGCACCTACGTTCGTGGCTTAGATTTCTCCATAAGGACGATCTCGCTTTGAAATGTCTCGACAACGGTAACCAGAAGCCGCGGAAAGGGTTAGGCACTACTCCCTGTGGTATCCTCGAAAGCAATTGAGTCTGGAGAAACGACCGGGGCATAAGAGACAATGGAATTAGTTACGAGAGCAAAGTTTTAATTGTACTACTTCGCCTGTTAGCTGGTAACTGGTTTGAGCGCGACGATAAAAAGACCGACGTTTCTGACAGGATGACCGTGGGTCTTAAGGTCTTTATAGTCAGAGCGAACGAACAGGAAAAACTGCGTTGTAAAAAGCGGCTTCAACAAATCCTGAATTTAAAACGGATTTAAGAACGAATTCGCTATGCCCCGAGTTGGCATATTTCGGAAGAAAGTATACAAATTGCACAGTCTTGAACCTCATCCAATGCGAGCTTCAATTACCTTGGTGAAGAGAAAAGAAAAATGCACACGATCACAAGTATGATACGTATTGTCATGTAACAATATTGCAGTTGCTAAGAAACCTTTCCAACGTCTTGCACAGCTGAATTTGCGCAGTCAATTCGCAAGAATTTAAACAGCATATTTTCGTGAATACATCTCATTCCGTTTAAAATCCAAGCCGGGAGTATTCGGTATGAAAAATGTTACCTTAGTTCTAGACGTAAATTGAAAAATCGAACGATGCGAGATTTGATTGAATTTTCAAGATACCAATTCAGAATAATCAGTGACTCATCAGCGCTGTACATGTATGAATATGGATCGATTCTCGTAATATTAAAACCCACGTGAATTAGGGTGGATTATTGGTGGATTATATTCATTTTTATAGAGGTATGTGCAGAGTTATTGGCACCCGATTTCAAATTCTTCGAAATACCGGGCTTTCCATTGTAAGGTCAGTACTACGTATTAAAATTCACTAACATGACGTGATATGAAAAGCCATGGAATTTCATACAGATTTGAATTCCAGGAATCAGAATTTAGGAACGTGAATGAATTTCGCTATTATTCCATTGAGGCGGAACTTTGACTCTCGAGAAGCTTTGTACATTGAAACAAAGCAGTTATTTTAACGTAACAATGATGAATGTTGAAAAAAGTAGGCAGTGAAAGTTTACGGTTGAGAAAAGAGAAATGTAGTTTTAATAAGAGCCAAGTTTAATGTTTAACTTTCCCGATTACCGGAGAGGTCGGAGTGCGGAAAGAGAGTTGAGTGAAAACTAACGCTCGGACATGAATATAACATAATTCCAATCTTGCGGGTTCTACCGCGGCGGTAGATTCCCGACGAATTATGGATCAGCTGAAAGGACTGGCGAGCTTGAAACGGCCTGAGTGCAGGAAGGTGGATTATCGATCTTTGGAAACCGACTCTCTTGGCCCCAAGAAACAAGAGAATATCACCCTGTCACATACACATAAAGCCAAACATAAATTCACCTCCTTTTATTCTATACTTCGTCCTCTCTTTTTCGTCACAGGCTTGGTGGTCTTACCGTAGTGTAGAATAATTTGCAGTTTAAAAAAAAAAAATAATAATAACGTACAATAAAAAATCCCGAAAGAACGGCAGTGTTTGTATTCAGTGGAGCTTTTTTCAAGGCCGAACGAAACTTTACAGAGGTTTTATACATGGTCATGGTTCGCTACTTTCATAAGCATCAGCGGGAATACTGTAGCCGCGAAATTTGTCGGATCGTACAAGTTTCAAATTGCCTGAATTCAACGGATGTATGATAGTCAGAATTTCCACCCGTATTATAGGTGCTCGCTGGGAAATTCTGACTCCTTTTCAGCTGGGGAGGGGCGGCTTTGCATGTTTCCCGGCGTGCGTAAGTCTAATTCATAAATATCACGCGTTATACGCGAAGGAAGGTGAGGGCCGACGGTTAGGTACGGAGGTTGCTACATAAATACTGACACAATTGTATCAGGTAGGCTTGCGACTCTGGATAATTTCAAGAGCGAATGGATGTGTTTTATTAAATTCGTAATGATCCCGTGCGAGATTACTGTAAATTGATGTGCAGTGTAGAAAATTGATAAAACTTGCCGTGTGTAAGGCTAATTACAATAGTCATTTTTACTAGCCGGATAGAACTGTAGTGCTAGTAGAAATATCAAATATAGGCAGGACGTGTGCGTCGTCAAAGATTGGTAGAATAGATTGTCCATTTATTTTTAAATTATTCGTTTAATGAGTTGATGAAGCATTGTGAAATTTCACAGGTACCTCTTTTTGCTACCTTTTGGCATCAGAAATATCATTGCAAGTTCGAGAGCACCAGAATATTAAAACGATTATGTTTATGATATTCAAATTTAATGCGGTGAATGTGCAATTTCTTACCATATATTATGCCTGATCGCATCCTGCGAGTGATAAATCTGTGGGAGGTCGGGCATCTGAGTACTGAAATTTGCAAAAGACATCGCGGGCCAAAGTGCGGCGAGGCATTTTGACGGGCGAATAATTTCTGAACCCACCGTACGTGTTTACAGATGCTAACTCGTACCGGGATACGTATAGCCTCTGCGGAATACGGACCGTAGACTGTCAGAACAAAGTTGGTTGAAAAATTGTGTCACAACGTCTCGCGCGAAAACGTATTATTATTGTAGTCTGCTTGTGGAGTTAATGAAAGCTGAGGTGAATCTCGGATGAAAATAGTGGGAGGAAATAATACGACGGTATTCGCAATGGCGGTGGGCGGATGATGGGAAAGGGAAGCATCGAGATGCGAGAAATACGTATGACGTGAGAGAGGAGGGTGCGGAATCTGCGAACGACTACAAAAGAAATCGCCGAGCTTACGATTACCGGAATTGACGGAGCAGTCAAGTCTCGAGCAAAGGAGCGCGGAACAGGCCGACAACGGCTAAAGGGCGCGAACGATCGGCTATCGCCATTATCCGGTTCCACGATCAAAGGTAGGGACCGGGAGGCGAGAGATGGAAAACGGTGGCACCCTCGAGGGAAAACTAACGAGGGACAATGGACGGTGGTTCCTGTTCAATACCGGCTTTGCGAAATTTTGAGTGTCAAAACATCCGTGAGTCGATTTTACGAGGAACATTCAGAACGGGGCGGTCAAAGAGTGAAAGGTTTGCAGTCGCAGAGAAGTGACACTCGTGTATTCGTTCAAACTTAGTTGATCGATAACTCAGCAAGACGTGATTTCTCGAATAATTCTGCCATGCAGACTTCTATGTTGAGTTTATACCGTAAACGAAAAACTGAAGAGTCTGGAGATACTGTTTAGTCAGGATTTTTTTTTGCACGGTGTTTACTCTACAAGTATGTAGTCTGTGAGGCTTCTGAAGATTGGTATATGGATTGGTGAGTAAAAAATAACTGTAGAGGGTGGTTGGTTACTGGAGGGTAGTTTGATGCTGGCACTCCACTTTTTCGATACATATATTCGTCGTTTTACTTCCAATCTACGAAATATGTAACATTTTTGTCCTCGTTGAGAAAAGTGTGAAAATGGTAAAAGAGAACGAAATTCGAATCTCTTTTATTTGCAAAGGGAAACAGCTGTGATCCCGCTATAAACGCTGTTGTGACTACGCCGTTTATTGATAGCCGATTGTCTGACAATGGATTTACTCTATATCGACATACGAAATAAGAATGATTCCCCGAAAGTTAAAACGTTGTTTTGAATTCAGGAAGGACTGCACAGGATTTTGCAGTCCTTTATTCCCCTTCTTTGCTTCGATCGATATCCAATTGTATTTGAAATACCTTTCAAACGCGACATACCAAATGCACGGATATCCCCTCGAAACGCCCTACTGACTCTAGGTCTTGGCTGAAAAAGTTGATTGGAACCGTTTGAAACCGTAGAAAAACGAGTTTTAAATACGTTGAAGTATTTATTTCACCGACTCGTAATTTGTCGTGAAACTTAATCTGGAAATTTCAAGATGCCAGGTAATACATAATTATTCAGACAAAGAAGAAATTGGTATTTTCAACGTTTGAATATGAAAAAAGAAATCAGTCAACTTTGCATGCTTCTTAGCTTGACTAAGTTCTGCAGATATAAAAACTCATTTGAAACACGTTCGTGGTTGTATTTAAATGCTGACGCAAAGTCCGTAAGTTGCAATTTCATTTCAACAGTAAAATCATTCCCAAGAGTCATTGATCCAGTAATCAATAGTTCTATTTTGCGAACGAACAAAGCGGCGGCAAGAACAATCCAGATATGATTTCAACCGACACTCGGCGAAAGCCAGAAAACTGAGAATTGAATGAAAATTCATACCAGTAATAACGTGCGTGCAACATCTGGTATCCAATTCTGCGATTTCACCCTAACAAATTCGAATTCAAGCGAACATTAATCCACGCTTAGGGTGTCTCGATGTGACGTGAAAGACTATTTTTCACCTTACGCGGGCCAACCGGTTAGTCCCTCCTGCAGCGCACCTCCTCGGTGGTGGTGGTTATCCCCTGGGGAAGGGTGAATCGCCCCCGCGGCGTCTTTACTCAAGTTTTACGAGCGACAATATATATCTTCAGTGAGCGACAGCGATAGCGCTGAGCTCTTATTAGACACCGGGTGAGACACAACCCGGTTGGACACCTATCTATCGCGCATGGCGTCTCATCGTGGCATCGGGGCCTCAAGCCATGACGGCACGTGCCATTGCTGCCCTTATTGCTCACTTTCACTCTCTCTCTCTCTCTCTCTCTAACCCCCGCAGCTTAGAGCCTGATAGCTCGGCCGAGTGGCGTCCCCGAAACCGTGGGGGTCGAACGAGCCGAATGAAGTGGCTCACATCCGCCACCCCTCTCTATTCGCGGACACGTCCCATGGGAGGCCTTAAAGACGAGGACGACGACAACGAGACGCAATTTGTCTACCAGGACAACGCTCGCATTGCTCCCTCGGCGATGGACAATTTTGTATCAAGCTCTTCTCTCCGTCTGTCCGTCCGTGCGTTTCTTCCTCTTCTTTTTCTTCTTCTTTTTCGTCTTCTTCAACCGCGGAGAGATGAGACTTCCTGCTATTTATGGCTCCCGGAAAGCTTTCCCAATAAGAAACTGGCTGGTACAGACGTAAGGGACCTTAATTTGAGATGGCTGATTGCACGTTTATCCGCGAAAATATGTCACGTCTCTGGAAGGACACGTGTTTATATCGCATTCGAAAAATAACTCATCCAAGTTCTAACGCGTAAGGTTCGACCGAAAATTGCTGGGTTCGTGAAAACGGTGCTGCGATATTGACTGGATGAATTATTTCAACTTTATCAAGTTACAGGCTCCTTAGTAATTCACAGCAATTATATAAAACGCAAAATTCGTACTTGAATTAGTTATGTGATTTACGACTGTATTACCGCAGGCATCTTATTCCTGATTTTAATTATACAACTGAGCGAATGGGATGAGTTAAAGAGCCAGAAAGGAAGTGGAACAAATTAAACTTATCATTGAAAGGTAAAAGAATCTTTTGTTTCATTTTTGCAAGCTCAGTCCTTCGTGATAAATCATGGGAATTGAGTGAGCATTATTTTCTCTGGAACTGTTCTGGAACTATGATATGATTATCTTATTTTCCAAATGTCAATGTATTACGACTCATACATGTATGTTCCTTGTAGGATTAGCTCATTAGTTAACTAGGTTTGTAGTACCACCCTGATAGCATGTGTTCTTCAATAAGCATAGATTTAATTTAATTTAAATGTTCCTCACTCTGTTACATGTTTCTGATTCTTACGTTCTATCGAGAGCTCAACATTGTAATGTATTGTTGTCCTCGGAGGGTACCTTGCCCCAGGACATTCTGAATTAACGCTTTTCTCAACACGTAATGCCATGACCATTACAGGTTTCCTACATCTAATTTACTATTTTTCTCGGTCGACTTCAAGTACATCATAAATGAATATACGATAGAAATATGAACAAGAATAGGTAACTTCCATAGTCTTGAGATAGATACTGGTGCGATAGTAAAAATTTTCCAGTAATTAAGAGTTTTAACGACCAACTTTTAAGATTTTGCTAAATATTTATGAACCCAGATTAGAAAAGTTTACAAGATTCCAGACACGACATGAAATTCCATGATGTTTCTAGGATATTTTCCAAAGGGTATCAAATTCCATGAGAATTCCATGATTTTAGAATTTGCACCATGACTGGACATCCTGTTCAAGTACAAATGTATTGATTTTCTCGAAACAAAGGCACAAAGGACCAAAAAAAGGGGGGAAAGCAAAGAAAAACGACGAATAAAATTGCAAATCTGTACAATTGTATGTGTATTTATACTTCATTACGTACATAAACATGTCGCTTGTTAAAACATTTATTCTGCGCATTGAAGTCCTCAGATTTCTGAACTATATAGGTGTTCACTTACTTATTTGTTGTTGTTTTACCTGCAGCGTCAATTTTGTTATTATTGAGTAATGCAACCAAGAAGTTTTACAAGGGAATTTTGGTTGTTTACCTTGTTTTTTTTTTCATGTCTGATATTTATTACGTTTTATAATATAGGTCTATATGTGTACACAGAGTGATTCGCTAACCACTGAATGGCTTAACGCGCTTGTGCTAAAATTCGAAAGCAAGAGCAGCTTCTGTTTTGTCAGGGCTACCAACATTTTTTCGATTATTTATAACGCGGCGAGCTTTTGTATAAACCTATGAATGTTTGTCACCCTGATAAAATAACAGCTCCTCTTGCTCTCGAATTTTAGCGCATGAAATTTACTCTACGTAACATATTTTATCAGATTTTTCGCAAGATTTTTTATTATACTTCATTTGGCTAGTGAAAAAAAAAAATTGCATATGGTAAAATGGTTCCGAATAATCTGAAAAAATTTTCTAAAATCTGATGAGACGTATAAAAATGTTTCAGCAAGAGATTCTACACAGTTCCTCCGAGATCTGAAATGGCGAGTATTCCTTTGGGCTACTTTTTTCTCAATGTCAATGCGGTATTTAAGTAATTGAAACTGAACAATGAATTTCAACTTTAATTTCGTTCGAGAAACTTATATCGGCCGTCAACCTATCCGGTTTACAAATTGACGGCAATATTCTTGCCATTACACTTTAATCAGCGATCTATGATCGTTTCCCTAGGCGTATTACGATTCAACGAAACAAAAGTTTCGGAATACGACTGAATCCACATTTATTTCAGGCCTGTAAAGAAGTGAAATAAACTCTTTGCGGGAGATAAATCCTGCACGATTTCGCTTCAGCTTTAGACGGAGGTATCGTAATATCTATCGGCCCTGAAGCAATCTAATACGACTCATTAAGTTCTTAGCTTAGCTTATAATTGGACGATTAACCTCGTGTCTCATCCCCTCTTGGCAGTACATAGGAGTACGCATCTACAGCTACCGGTGTAATCGTTAGAAACAGTCAGCTGCTGTTAAGTATGGAAGTTGAGACAATCCTCACAGCGTAACTTCGCTTCACGTACACCAAGCGGTTCCGCGCCATGCGTGAGGTGCTTTTCGTGTAAAAAATTCGGATTATGTACCTGCCACTACAAGTTTCAAATTGTTTCCAAGCGTTCCAAACAAAATTAACACCAAACACCAATTTTAGTAAAACAAGAATTGTACAAGGAAAAGTATTTACCCGACAAAGATCTGCAAGCTTGTACAAAATACCACTTCGTGATTTGAAAAAATAATACTTGCTCAGAAAAAATCTCACATCTCACTAGTTTCATTCCTGTCTAAATCACGTGCAATTGAACAAGTGAGTATGAATGTATAATTCAACCGATGCGCTTATAGTAGTCTATCTATGCATAACGAAACTCTGTTCGAATCCGAAGCGAATTGATGGCAAAGTGGCTCCTCCGACAGGCCGTGGTTGTTCCATGGACGTTACTCGAGCCGACAAAACTGGCTAAGATAGTACGGGAAAAATCTAATGGATGAATGGATAAATATATACCTGACAGGCAGCGGTTCTCGGCAATTGACCGAGAAGGAAATATAGAAAATCGGACAACAGTGGTACGCGTACGCGGTAAATGTTGAACGTCGGTCATTTTCCGTCTACGCTCGAATCAAGTAAACAAAGTTCCAATTTCATCCGGTGGTGCGATTTGCTTATCTTACGTATCAACGTCCAACGGCAACTTTAACCTCGCTATCCGGGTCATCCGTATTCCCGGGTGTGGTATCGCACGCTTGACTAGTATTTCTGGCATCGGGTCATGATCGAGCTTCAACGAATAAATACACATGCAGCAATGCGGCGCAGGCGTTGCCGTTCTCACAGCCGCGTTCACCCTTACCTTAGTTCATAACCGTCCATCCGTGTCAGCGCAAACCAACGATTCTCCTCCCGCATCACGGCGCACACTTGTGTCCTTCAACTTGTAGGTACTGCAGGCATGTACGCGATGTTATAATCTACAGGGAGCCGTCGTCCATTGTCTATTGAGGCTTTATACTTGTCCTCGTTAATTTTCGTTCCGAGAGTGGTTATTCGCTGGGCTGTAGAGACACGGGGGCAGAAACTGAATGGACGTAGAGGAATTACACGGCGGTTAATACAGCATTCCTCGCACTTTCCGCAAGAAATTTGGTTCGAGAATTACGAGCTGGTTTTTGTTGGTCCACGGACAGCGGCTCTGTTACAAGTAGAACCGTGCGAGGCACGCCTCTTGCTTTAAGCAGCAGTAACGAATTTTTAAAAATCGATAACAACCTTGTCGCGAATATTTATAAACTAAACCTCACCCGTAAAGTCGGCACAGTTAATTTGCGGCCATTAAAATTTTGCGCGATTCCAAACTTGAGATAGCAACTAGCATGCGTTATATCGGCACCTTCAACTTCGTGATCGGCTTCTAAAAGATTTGGCTGAAAATCTCTTTTTTTTAATTGTCGGTGAAAATTTATGGGAGCATACGCAGTCGCGAAGGTAAGTACGATAAGTGAATGCTGATGCTTGAGCGAATATACCGCGGTACGTACCTTCTAGATCTAAATCGGTTACAAGTATCCCACTGGAGAAAATCAGTGAAATATCATTGAAAAGTCACTGAATCGTTAGTGTATACGTACTGTTTTTTCATATGTATACTTATAACTGGGAATGAGTGAAAATTCACAGATTCAAATTCAGAGAGTGGATGTATATCGTCAGTGTTGATGGCATGGAGCGTGTTCTCTTATCTTGAAAAATTACACGATGTTTCTATAGGATAGTTTCAACGTGCCATATTTCTCAAACGAAAAGCCGGAAAAATTGGGTAATACATCCGTGTGTAGAATAATGTTGTCGGAAAATCTTTGACCGCTATGTAGCAACAATTGAACATGAGAAGATTCGTTTCAGGGAGCAGTAAAGCTTAATTGTCTCTCCACTTGACTGAATAAAATTGGTGTAGCAGAGGCAGATTTATCGGATTATGAAGTTTTATTTTAGGGGAGAATATTAAATATGGGTACTAGCGCAAAGATTCCTGTTGATTATAGAATTAATATAATGGAGAACAACAAGATATAATCAAAAAAGAATCCAAGTTTTCTGTTGATGAAATTCTTACTCAAGCCTCCGTTGGCCACTCTTTCTTTCTCTAAAACGGTCGCCTGTCTCGCTTTCTTAAAGTTTATTAATTTTGATTTATTGTATGACTAAATATTTTATTATTCCAAGTGGGCAAAAATAGCCTAGGACGAATTGTTCCTAGGTGGCCAACGAAGGGTTAATCGTGACCTTAAAATTCGGATAAATGCAGGTTTGAGGTAATCGTTTTCCTGCCTTGATTTTCGTCTGCAAAACGGGAATCCAGGTAATCGATTTATTCAGAACTATCGAAATCAGTACAATACGAACTGTGATTAGAATCTACCAAGCGTGGGCTGGTTATTGTGTGGGTTTAAAATATGAGCGTTGCTGTAGTTTTGTACGATTTCACGGTTGCGGATGTGTGGGTGAAACGGTCTGAGAATAAGGACAAATGACAAATTATTCCAGCGATACGGAATTGCTAACATAACCGTCACTTTCCTAGAGTAGGTACTGACAACTTTATCGCACGCCGTTCGAGGAAAATGAACGAAGCCCAAAAAGCGGCATTAAGATTGAGAGTCAGATGCAGAAGGAGTCCAGCAAGCGCAGTTTCAAGTTAAACGATCCGGTGCCTCATTCCTCCCACAACTCCATCTCTCTCTCTCTCTCTCTCGCTCACCCCCCCCCCCCCCCACGGTTCTCCATCGTTGAAAGAAAAACACAATTAAGAAAAACTCAAAGAGGAAGAGACGCGAAATAAGAAGAGGGCACAAAAAATAGATAGCACAACCTTTGGCGTCGAAATGCTGACTTGCCACTTGGCTGCTTATTACCATTTATTTTCCAGAGCAAGAATTTCCAGTTTAAATGTGTTGCCAACCGGCACTTTCTGCGGATCACTATTTCAAAGGTTCTCTTTCCTTTGCGAACCATCTAGTGCTTTAGTTTTCAGCCCCAACGATTCGTTACACGTTATTAAAGATAGTCTCGTCAAAACCCTTTGTAACCATTTCGAAATTTTTTACCTCCAAAGTAAATAAATGTAAAAACAATCTACACGCTCGAGTAATAAAAATATATCTTCGTTCAATATCAGTTCTGATTTATTCAGCATGGACTTGGCGGAAAACAAATTTGATTGGATGAGTAATTCCCCAAATCCACCATTTCAGGCATAATATTTGCATGTAAAGGTATGTTCCATTGATGAATGCTTTGATCTCCCGTATAACGATTTATTGTCAAAGCGTGTTCCGGATGATTTTATTTTTCACATAGAACGGCATTCCATAAATTCGCACAAGCATTTCGCTAAATTGTTCGAGCGTCAAATTTTACTATACACAATTTTGACCCGGCTTGAGTGCTTCGATTATTTTATCCAATACTCCTCGTGTTCGTTGCTTACGTGTATAGTTATAAATTCGAATCTTCGCAAGGTATAACTCACGTCCAATTCAACGGCTGTTATTCAAAGTAGGCGAAAGTGGGGCCCGACGGACCCCTTAGGGTACGACGGATCTCCCGACAAATTGTGACAAATAAAACAATTTTTTTATGCGTTGAATTAAAGTATGCAACATTCTTTAAGGACTGAACATTTTTTTTATAATTTAGAAAAAAGTGATATTTTAGATAAAGGCCATTTTCTCCGGAATATATACATATTTTTGGTAATATTTTTAAAGGGGCCCGTCAAACCCTGGATTTTTTTTTTTTTGTCTTTTAATTATGGCAACGTATTGATGAATTTGTTCGATATAGATCAAAACAAGTTGTCCGTGGTGCTCAAAAGCCAGAAAAAATAATCAGCGTTTCAGGAGGTCCGTCGTACCCCACGTTCCCCGATATCAGCTTTCCATTCACGAGTTCGCCATTCGTAGGTTAATTCTGATACTATTGCGTGCCAGCACGTGTATGTCCTACCATTTTGGGAACATCGAATTGCTCAACCGCGAGGCCTAGTAGTGAAACCCTCAGTGCCACGACAATATACAGTCAAGGCGCCTTGTTCGGGGAACACTGCGAATAGCACCTCGAGCCAACAGTAGAATTGCCCAGTCATTGTTCAGACGGTTCGACCTGGTGGGTTCGGTAGGCGGAGCATAGTGTGAAGAGATTAGGTCGATAGGAATGTCAGGATTAGCTATTCGTTGCTAGGCGCTAGGTTCTTGCCGCATAAACAGTTAGTATCGCGTGAAAGTCTTTGTGCACAAAAGTTGTCTGTTACTTTCTGCACACCTTGTTGAGTCCATTGAAATATCCATGCCTCGCTATCGCGCGTCAAGTTTGTTCGTAAAAGTGCAAAAAGAGGTAAAGGAATACTGGTGAAATTAAATGGAAAATGTAGAGTCTGCATTCGATGAGATACAAATTGCCCGTTATACTCTTCCCCTGAATATGTCTGCAGCAGCTGTTAGCATAATCAAGGATTCGCACAGATATATAATCCGAAGCAAAGGCAGCAATTTCGCAGTTACATTTGCCAAATGGTCTCTCATCCTGATTAGACTTTTCCTAGATCAAACAACTCTGATCGTGGCACACCGCGATTTTAAACTCTGTGAATTCCGAGAGCAGTGCTTGGGTTGACGAAAGCTTCGTATTTTCAGTTTCTTCGACTTTTACTATCTCAAGATGTGCAAGAAATGTTACATACGACAATTCGAGCCACCAAAGATTCGCCTTTTCAAAGCGTTTCTCATCCGGGTTGCCTGTAGGAATTGTCCTTTGACTCTGTCTCTGTCTAACCAAATTGCATCACAGACCGAGCGAATGCTAAGAGTTTCTACGTCCAAGAGGTAGAACCTCAGGTCTTGCGACGTAGGGTGCGCTACGTACGTAGTGAGCAATGACACAATGAGATGAATGTAACCATGACGCGCAATTAGTGTTGTCAACTCATGAGAACTCGAACAGTTGAGCGCATAATTGCTGAGTTGACACAATAGAGAACATAAATTCTGCGTCAATAATACGTCACGTTAGCAAGCATGGTAGTAGAATGTATCACAATTTTCGGATTAACGTGAGAACCAGAGTGTATTTTCTTATTTCACGATCGTAGTTTTGAAGGTGGGAGTTGGAAATCGATTCAAAACACATTACGAGCGAGGTAATCTCTTCAAAAGTTTCGTCAAACTCGTTGCAAAAGCTTGGAAAAGAGATGTGAAAAAACATTTTCCCTTCTCCAAAGAAATCTAACGAAAAATCTAATCAGAATTCTCCCCGCTACTCCTTGGAGAACTCTCGATTATATTCGGTCCCAAGAGGTCCTTTGGTTCGTTGATTATTCCATACGTAACCAGTGCAAAACGCTACCGTTGACAGGTTTGCAGGTGGCTGAAATTCACGTTGAAATAATTTAACGGCAAAAGACGGTAGATCAGCGACGTCTTCTACCAATGCTGCATGAATTTCATCTGGCAAAAAGGCGGGAATGATACTCTTTCACCCAGTGGCGCACTACGTTCTGAAAGCAACGCTTCAACGACTACTTTAGTAGTAATTACCTTTCTACCGTGACGACTCGAGCCGGTGTCGCCTTCGCCATATTTTCCCCTCGAGCAAATGGAATTTGCAAATATATGCAAAGTACACGGATATTCGTTGTATGGAAGTAAGCACGACGGGTTTCAGGGTATGTGGGTGTATAAAGTACCTGGGTATAGGCTCGGGATGCCGTACATATATGGCGCGGAAACTTTCGTCTCGCTCTTAAGCTCAGTCCAGCGAAGTGCTGCTGAGAAATATTTAATTATCCGCGCGTTACTTATTCAGGTTCGTTGGATCTGAGCTCAACCGGAGGCTGGCTCACTCCTCGCAAGGACTGCGAATTTCACATCCGCAGAGGTAGGTTGTGATGTTTTGATTTATCGAATTGAGTCCGATTGTTCGCTAACGAGACGTGATTAATTGTAACGAGTCGATTAGACGCGGTGATTGGTGAACATAGTAGCGGCGAACCATGAACGAATGTAATCAACGCCCAGAAATTACTATCCATTCGCTAAATATTCTTTGACACGGATGGAAATTATGGCAGTTTCCGCTATCGGATTGTAGCCTGGTGGATATATAGTTGAGCGCTTGCAATTACCCCGTAACTTTCCGCGATAACTAAACACTGCTTTACTCTCATCAATTTAAGCAACTTTAACTACCTCGATTCGCACCTTCGCGATAAGCTAAGCTAACTGACGTGCTTAGACACGCTTACAACGAATGAGATTCCCGCCCTTGGTTGCCTCCCTACTGACTGTCGCCTGTTATTACAGCGCTGTCTGGGACTGCTGTTTCCCTTTGGGATCGTTTGTAAATTACATAACGATTTTGGATGTGCCCCCATGTCACGACGGGTGACAACGGGGATTGAAATGTTCCGTCACGCACTCTAAAAAACAAGTACCTTTTATTTAATCAACGTCGGTTATCGTCTCATATTTTTCCCTTTTTTTGCCAAAATCGTCAAAGCCATGACTGTAGATATTTTCGATAGACCAGTTTCGACTCGGACGATTTCGCCGTCGTTCGGAACGAGCAAAAAATGTTGTCCATCTTTTGATGCGTAACGAAGTCAAACTCGAAATCTGTGACACGATGCCAGCGCTTGTAGCTACAAGTAGACGTGATCAAAGTAAACTGGGTGTCGTAAAGTTGAAGGTGAAAGACATCGTTAATCGGATACCCTTGTGATTCGGTATGGGAATTCACCGTGACATATCAGGTTTTACAGAGGGTTGTTCATCGGGTGGCCAAAGTGTTTCCGAGCGGAGCTGCAAATCCGAAAACAAAAACTAACAGCGGTACGCAATTTGTGGCTCACCGCTTGAATGTGTGAAATACAGAGCTGCGCTAAATCTGCTGTGAGTGATTTACAAAGCGGATAGTCTTAATTGGATGAAGCTTGCCTGAGTACGAAGACAGTTTAAGGCTCCATCCAAGTTCTTGTTGTGATAAGTTATAAGTATTGGTGGTCGGTTGGACCAAAAACAATTGGAAGAATCCTTATGCGAAGCGCCGTACCTATTCGAAGAAAAGAAATAAGGATAAAAGAATGGCTGGCTGGTACGCGAATTATACCTGCGCCTTCGCGTCGAAAATTTTTTTATACATTCTTTGTACTCAACGAGCAATTTTCGATTCAACGATACGCTGTAAAGAGTTCCTTCGTGCAGGGAAGAAATGTAAGTAATTCGAGTTATTCGGTGAATAGCCCCGAGGCAGAACAGAAATTCCTCGAAGCGAGCATTCGTAGGATAATCGACGGAATTTTCGAGAGAGAATATCAGTAAGCAGGATATTTCAACGCAATTATGTTCAGATTGTAATTTAAACTCTTAAGGTGGAGAAATAACGGGGAGAGCAAGAGAGTTGAATTAAATACTGTTTAGATGTAAATGAAGAGAAGCATATAGAGGTCTTCGAGCGTGGATGAATCTGTCAAAGGCGACGCAGCGCGCCGTCAGTATGATGAATACATGAATATTCCAATTGCGATCGTATATTTTTTTAAAAAAGGTTTCTACCGCCGCATGAGTTCACCGTTTTTTTCATTACGAAGAGTATAAATGTGCCCGAATAAAGTCACGCACACACACTGTAATTAAAAACAAGCGTGTGGGAAAAGTTTGCAATTTGACGAAATCCTTTTTACCTAACAAAGCGGATCCACCAGAGTCAGTGATAGATTTTGGAAGAGTTTGATTACGGGGTTAGCCTGTAGCTGCAAAATATCACTCTTATGCGGTTTGTCGTAAACCTGTAATACTCGGACATAAATTGTTTTATTATACAGGCGATACAATAGACCTATATACCCACTTGTATCCCGGAATCTAACGCGATGGTCACTCGTACGTCGGCTTCGATATTAAATTTAATACCGAGCGTCAGTTGGAACGAGTTAATGGCATGTGAGCATGAATTTAATCGCGAACGGCGGGCTCATCCTAGTCTTGCCTGGTTATTAAATATTGACTTTATATCGTGACCCGTTGCCGGACGCTTTGTTGCGCTCTAATAGATGGTGCTTAAATGAAACATGCCTGTGCAATCCTGGCGGTACAACGAAGCGCGGTACGTTTGCTGTGGTAATTGCTATTACCATTAATGGTATCATCAACGATACGTAGCTACAATAACGCGCTCCGTTCGTGGTAACCGAGAGATCATGGCGGGAGTCGTTTCAATGCATTATTAATGCAATTTCCCTACGTATGATGCTAATACACGATTTCCTAAATGAGGAATACCGTCAGATCAGAATTATCGCGTCTGGTGCGGCGAATCTGCTTTTGTAGGCTTATGCTTACGCGTTTTGCCTTCGTTGAAAACTGTTCAGGCCCGGATACTTCATTTGATGGTGATTGGTTGACTTTTTTTGATCCCATTGTGAATCGCGCGAAACGTATTTCTTCGCGTTGTTCGCTAAAGCCCAGCTATAAGAGGTGGAACGAGAAAACATTTGCGGCAAAATTCGTGTTCGAAGACTAACGTGTGTCCCGCTGCTATCGTGATGGATTAACGGCTTGCTCAAAGGAAGGCTTCGTGTAGCTACGTGGATTCTGCATGCATAGCATATTATCCGGATTGAAACCATGGACGTGGACCGAGTTCGGCAGAGCTTGACTTAAACTTTTTAATCCACTTTGGCATTCACTCACCCACATTCCGAGAGGAACTTGGCTTTTCCCCAACTTCCTAAGGCTTATCGTGCAAGCGGCAGAATTCGATGATTCGGGATTAAAATGCCCCTTGATAGGTGCTGGGTTCCTATAAGCTTTTCTAGTAGGCTCGTAATGGCTTGTCAACATCTTTTCATATCTTGGTTAAAAACGGCTTCATTGTTCCGGGAACGCTCTTTGTATGATCAAAATACTTCAAAAGACCAAATCGTATCGTTTTCAAAACAAGAAATTCTTCGCTCAACGTTTCAGCTTGTTCCCAATACCGAGTCAGGCCGTTCCTTAGGACTGGAGTCATTTTCGGAGCTACATGTTTCCCCTGCTCGGACAGCCACATGCATTATACCTATACACATCTGCGACAAAGCCGTGACAGCACGGTCCTGTAGGTCAATTGAATACGTATTCTCGAAGAATCTTTACAGTTGTAGCAACTCGCTCCGAGTCCTTGGCTGCTCTTAAGATCCACATGAATAAGTCCAGCCTGCCTTGTCGGCGGAAGCGAATACAAGTCAAAGTCGACCTCTATCCGAGAAAAAATTAATTGGAAAGCCAGTCCGATAAGTAAGATTGGTATCGATGGTAAAGCTAAAGTTTCATCGAGTATTGGACGCGCAATTTCACGGCGAGACACTAATTTAATTAAACGGAACGGAGATTGAGACTCATGAAGTTGTTAGTTGGATCAAAGAGAATTTCTGCGCAGTTCTTTCTTCTGTATAAATATTTGATGTTTTCGTAGAAAAAATGACGTTGACATTTTTCCTACCCAACTACAGCCCAGCAGTTCCAGGTATTTTAGGTGCTACATACGCTAATTAATGAGCTTGGTACCTGTCCACAGGCATACCGTTACGGAAATAACGTGACGGTAATCGTGGGAATATGAGGGCCTGTTTTCATTTAATCGGCAAAGCCTGTCCGGAGCCTCAATCCTCAATAATTTGTTTCTGCGTGGATCAGCCGGTGATTGCGGGAGATCAATGGAACAAGCTCAAGTGCGCGGCTGAGTAGATGAATTCGAGTACACGGACGTGGCAGACCTAGCTGTAGGTGCCAGTTGTGTACACGCGTGCCCGTCACTCGTCAACGTCGCAATTCTCGAAGCCCGACGGTGAAGCATTAAGCACATAACGGCATATCGGATGTTCGTCGACGCCGTAGGTTGATTATTTCAGTTTGGTATTGCGTGCCAATGCGATAAAAGCACGGAGGGCGAAAACACCGGCATAATTCACTCGTTAAAATTCTGTTTGCATTGTTCCATTCGGGCGTGAAAGATAAAATTGGGCTATAGTAGCGCGCCGTACAAAACTGCTAATTATATCCAAGGCTGGAAGACCGAACCGAAATCTGTATGCGTAACCAACGGCTGTATCGTGATACATAATTGAAACGAACTGGATTCAATAGCCGCGATTCAATTTTCCTCGAAAGCTTTAGCACCTGATTAACTCTCGAGAAACCGTGAGTTGAATCATAAGCGCGGTGTTGCGTTAGAACATTGAAACCACCCGAACAAAATTGAATTATGCACAGAGCTGCTGTTAGGCACTGAAATGGAGTTTAGAAATAGCGCCATTCGAGTGGGGTACGAAAATGCGAAAGACCAAAAAGTCGACGGGACGAAATCCCGAAAGTCAAATTACCGACAGTTTACAACGTAGAAAGACTATAAATGTGAAACAATGTCTTGTAGAAAAATAAAAATTGAGAACGCAAAAATGTATAAATAAAGTTATACCGATTATTTATTTATTTATTTCTTTTTTATGAAGCATGGGCAAGATTACGAAAGGAAAAATATTAAACTGCAAAAATACCAAACAGTCAAAAAGTTTACAATTCAAATGTCGGACTCGTACCTTTTTCGAAAATTTACGAATCCGCATTTATCAATAACGACTGACCAAAGACTAGAAGGTCAAAATCCCGAAACCCACTGACAATGAGACGGAATTGACAAAATACCGAGAGGCTGCAAGACGTTAGAAGCACATTTATTCTTTCCAACGTCACTAGTTGCGGCTAATAGATGGCATTACGCTTGTGAAGTGACACGAGGGCGCGAACGTAAATGTGGAACACGATTTAATGTAATAATGTATTGAACAAATCAAATTATACGGGGAAAAAGATGTGCTGTTTAAATGTTATTAAAAATATGTTGTCTATTCTTTTGCGTCTGGTGGACTTTCTGGTTTTTCGGGATTTCGACTCCAATCCCGCCGTGCTTGTGAAATACTCATTTCTGTTCAAAGTGTATCGGACAAGAAACAAGAATCCATATAGGTAGGTATTATGTTATACATAGTTCAACATCGGCATTAATCCGTGAGTATAATTCACTCACAGAAGAATTCAAAAATGCGATTCAATTTCCTTAGAGCTTTCCCATTGTTCGGTCACACTCGGGCAACGAGGACGTACCTAATTGAGCAATTACCATGCACGCGAAGAGGAACTGGCCACTAGGCCGGATCTATCCAACGGGGAAAGTGAGTATTTCCGGAGATCACATTTGCATCTTTGGTCCT
Organism: Neodiprion pinetum; assembly: GCF_021155775.2. Classification (NCBI taxonomy): domain Eukaryota; kingdom Metazoa; phylum Arthropoda; class Insecta; order Hymenoptera; family Diprionidae; genus Neodiprion; species Neodiprion pinetum. The sequence continues at coordinate 33,138,095 of NC_060234.1, forward strand.
TGCAGTCGCTGATACGGGACAGTCGGCCAACGAATACTTATATTCAACGACGACTTGGTATAACGATCGCACGTGACATCGCAGTCCCCTCTACGCAAGTAATAGGGAGCGAAGGGGTTGAACGGAGAAAGAAATACAAATTCGTAACTCTAAAAGATTGAGCAATTGAAATGAAAGAAGGCAAACCCATTTGTGAATACATTTTTAAAACATTTGGGAAATTTCGACAGTACACACATTGTATTCACTTTGAGAGGATGTTGAAAATACGAGGATACAGTTTACCCAGAAACTGAACTGCTCTCGTTCGGGCTCGTACGAGATCGTATGTCATGCATGTGTCGACGTATCGCGTGGCCTTTGCGAGCAGGATACTCGTACAAAGAGTAAAGCCATTTGTGTTCAACGCTCACGATCAGAGAGCTGTCAATGACAAATGGTCGTGGTAACGGAGTCAAACGATCCCCTTTTGCCAGACGGTATAATGCATGTACGTACACATTTCCTCTGGGGTTGAGTTGGAATAGACGAAACTGAACCTGCTTCGACATATTTCTGACACGTATAGCAGGTGCAGCGGAAAGACTTTTGTTGCTTTCGAATAGCATTGCCCACATCGCGCGTTAACTATCGCATCGGTTGCTCTACCCCCGTTTCCTTCCCCGGTTGATTTATGACGGTCATAAGATCGCAACTAAGTGCGACTCGGTGAAGCATTCTCGGGCTTTTCGAACGTAAAAGAAAATCATCTATCGCCCAGACAATGGAACAGAGTCGAAAGCGATATGTGTCGATGTTAATGCCTCGCTTTCGTTTCATGTAGTCTGGAATATTTGATCGGGTCGCCACTCGCAGGATGAAATACGAGCCGAAAAAATTACAAGAAAGAAAATATTTCTGATAAATTGCCGAAACGGTCGCCGAAATAGCAATGCTGCTTCAGATACACCCTCTCTCTCCCCACTTCTAAACATCCTATACGCAGGGTGGATTTCATTGAAATTCGATGTCAGGTTGAGAATTTATTTTTGGTACGACGACGCGGTGAAGAATTCGATCGTCTCTTCAAGAAGTTATACATGAATCAGGAGTACGTACAAGACTTGGGAAAGAATGACAAACGACTCCTTGAGTCGTTGATAAATTTTCTATTGCTCGACTGCAGTGGCTACTTTGGTCTCAAAATACGCATCTATGTAAGGCAGCGTTATAATATGGTAATATATACGTGGGCACTTATATCGACACTTGTACGGTAAATTTGATGATCAGAGTGCCGGGTGTTTGAGTTATTCAATTTCCTCAGAGAGAACGAACTCAGACGTCTTGAGTGGCGCACCGTAGAGTCTCAAGCATGTGTATAATACACACGTATAGAATATACCATATATATACGCTGTATGCATCACGTATATTGATGGCACGTGTACGAAGCGGCATGGCAGAGCCTAAGGGCGAAAAGGTGGGCTTTATACTCAAGGTGGAAAATGGAAGACAATAAAATAAGTATACATCCGCGTGGCATTCATGTATATCCTATACATATACCAATACAGCGCGCACATACGAGCATGCATGATTATCAAATATCCATTGCGCTCTTAAAACGCACCGCGTATGATATACGGACGAAACTTTTTCGCAGCTAGACCCCGGTAGTAAAGTTTTCACGTTATTTCCTCCCGCGGTTAAATTTTATCATGGAATATATACCGGTACACTTGAAAGATTGGTGTAACCCCGTGACAGTTCGAACTTTTCCGAGTCGAGTCGATCGCGAATTCACAAGAAGAGTGAATCACAGATATTTTGACCCTGTTCTTGAACTTTCGTAATATTGATATTATACTTTTATGCGTTACAATCATGTTAACTCAACTCATTGCCGGTGTAGGTACGCAGGTATAATCATACACCAGTTTACACGGTATATAAAGTCGGGTAGAACGGCCGTAACGTCAGTTGCAAAAGTGTTCGTGGCACTCCAAAGTTCTTACATACCTTCGGGGCGAAATGCGGAGACACGGTGAAATTAGCAGGCAAGACCTTCACCGTCCGTCTGAGAGAAGCGTGCGACCGAGCGTAATTAGATTAATTCTTTTAATTAGCCTGCAAGGAATGGGATCTTGCTGCTGCTATATGTATATACACACACACACGCATATATATATTATTATTATTTCATTCACTCACTTTGTAGTTTCAAGCGTGTGCTTATTACTACTTGTTTCTCGTTGAATTTGCGTTTTCCCGCATTCCTGTTATTTATATTGATATTGAATTCTCTTTCTTTGTCTAGATTTCTTTTTCCTTTTTCATTTGGGGTCACTCAGCCACATTGGAGATTTCCAGTGACACACGCATATATATATAATGTTTCAAAAGAATATCGTCGACGAGTTGACTGTACGAAACAAATCAAAATATAAATACCGGATCCTGAAATTATTTTCTCCGCCAATTACTCTCAAGAACAATATTTTATCGTACCTATTTCTACACAACTTAGTTTCTGGCCCATGAACGCATAATCAACTTTCCGCGTTCAATTTACTCAGAATTTAGTATTTGTTAAAGCAATTTGTCTGAAAATCGCGTTTCTTACGACTTATCTGCAGTTTCAAGCATCGGAATTGCTTGAGCTTATAGATATTATTTCATAAAATACTAACAGAGAATTCATTTCGAATGGAATGCTTAGGAGATAGCTTAGGGGTAGAACTCTTCCTCCAACCCTCGCTGAACACCTCATTTCAATATCGGGCAATGATTGGATGAAAGAATCGATTCCCTGTGGGGTAGGATTATTCGTCGAAATGGAACCAGGAGGAACGAGTCGAATACATGTCATTATTGCGTGACTGATCGAAGTTCATCGAGTGATTCTGCAAGTGAATCACTGGCACCTACTCGTCGTGCTTTCAAAATGTATAATTCATTTAGGATGCGGGTGTGGGCGACAAAATGAATGTGCTCACGGTCGGGTCAACTAGTCGGTTATAAATGCGCCCTAGTCTTCGGCACGTGATTGCAACCTAACTGCATTAACGCTGTAGGAAAATGAAATCACGTCCGCTGCTCTCGACAGGGTAACAAAATGGGTCATAAAGGAAATTTTCCTAGCCTCACCATGTCGCCCTTGAACGTGATTCGCGTTTCATGTGCCCATGTCAAATAAATCGAAAGGTAATGATGAAACTTTATCTGTAAAATTTATACGTTATTCTTTTTTATCTTCAAAGTACACACCGGCGTTTTAAACCCGTTGGTAAAACTGGTTTCAACACTGGCTTGAAAATTACTTCAGCACTAATCGAATTCTCCAAATAAATTATTCAGTAGAATATTTCTCAAGTTATTCCTCATTGCTCAACACCAACAACTTTAAATCAAGTATCAAATAGAGTATGCTATTACAGAGTTACCAAACTGTGTTACAAGAGAACGGATATGGTATGGCAAATAATGTTTACAGGCAAAAACGGCGGAAAAAGAAACCGTGGAACACAAATCTAAAGCGACATTTGTAACTCGATAACCGAAATACGCGAGGGTACAGAAGGCGTTCCTATCCATCTCGTGGGCTTTCATAGCGCTATCCGATAGGTATGAAATTTTGTCAGAGTGAATTACTGGACATTTCCGACAGTAAAATATATTGAACGTTTGCAGAAATAGAACAGAGGTGCTAACTACAGGCACGTGATATGGTGCACAGATTCATCAGCCTACGTGTGACGCTCGTGATATCCGTCTTGTATGAAGTACGTATTATTCGAACAGCACACAAAGTGCGTAAAAACACACGTGCGCAAAGTTGTCACGCCGTCACGCGAGGTGTTATATAGTCCTTTAGCCCTGACGGATATGTTGTGCATACTTTCACCCTTTGCTGAACAGAATCCGGTCGCAGCTGAAAATAGGTGGCAGAGGCCCTTTTCGAACCCATCGCTTTATTGACAGGTTCGAGAAGAATTCAGGGGGTAACAGAAGTGTGAGAGAGCTAAAATTAATCAAAGAGAGGGGCTGATCGCGGCGCGTATAAACCTCAGCGTGGGACTAAAATCTAGGTCAGCGATTTCCCGGGTCAATTTTTTCCCTATTTACCTGCCGTATCATTTTTTTTTTTTTTCTTCAACCCTCGATACACACACTGGGGCGTATATTCACGGCGAGCTATATACTCAAGGTAGTCGAGCAGGTGATCTAACAATTGGTAAAGCGACGACTTCGTCGTTAAGTACACTTGCTGTTGGACTCGCGCTACGCTCGGTTTATCGTGCGACGCAAAATTGTTGGCAATAATTAAAGAAGTACTTACATTCACGTCGGCGGGGGACTCGATAAAGGTGAGCTCGGATTCCTCGCCATCTAGAAGAACGCTGACTGTCTTGTCCCCAGACTCGTCATCTGTAACACACACCGCTACTCACAATCCAACCACTCTTAGCTACACTCAACAAAACTAATCACGTGTACAACATACGTCGGATCACATCTATTCTATTCTACATCTGTTTTAAAGGCTGCGGATTTAAACGATATAAACTTGAAGAATGCCTGAAACTCGGTTGGATAATTAGCATGCATCAACATGCACCTCGAGCTCTGCATTCTGGAAACGTTTAAGCAGGTGGTAAATATGCCAAGTTGTTCGCGTGTCTAAAGGACGGTTTGCGTGGATTTTCGGCTCCTCACTTTGCAACCAGAGGCACGGTGTGTTTAAAACTGGGTTAAGATGTTGACAATATTCGTCCAGGCGTGGCCTGAAGCCGGCAAAACATGAATACCATAAGCGTGGTTAACGAAGTACGAAGTTACACGGCTGTTTAACTCCACTGTAAAAGTTACGCTTGTTACCTTTTTTTAGTCCAGTTTAATTATTTCGTTTTTCCACAGGTTTATTTCCCTTCGTTTATATCCAGCGGAAATCGGTTCTCGTCCTACTTAGTCGGCTATTGCTATGCAAATTGTACGTAAGTATACCTAGACCATTTTTTGTTGATCGTTGCGAATAATGAATCATGGGAGTTCTAAGTCCGGAACTAGTTACAGGACTTCGAACTTTGGCAATGTGTAGAAACGCTTTCTTTACTCTGTGCCTGAACCGTCGCATCGCGTTAAAACTTGGCTGGTTTAAACCTGGTGGGTAGGTCCGATATACAAACACATGTCTCAGAGTATAGATCGATCAATGGTAAACCACCTGTAATCTGAAGCTATATAAGCTAGAATCCATTCGAAGTTGGGCACTATTTTAACAATTCGAAAGCTATTATACCTACGTAGGCGTGTCGACAAGTGCGCTTTGATGCCTTGTTATAATCATCGGAAGACCGGATAACAATTATTTGACCTGCCTTTACTTTTCGAAGATCGGTTCAATAATATTTCGGAACAGACAAAGAGTTGAAACGAGAGTGAAGTGAACTGTACGTAACATCCTGTACGTCCTGCCACACGGATGATACAGGGTCTGAAAATCGCCCCAACGCGAAATAGATATACTGTCATCTGTTTGACTGATCGAATATTGAAAATTTGTTTCATCGGGACATTTCAAAAGCGTATTTCCAGTTTCACCGACGGAATTTTTGATACGAAAAAAAAAAAAATCAATTTCCGTAAAAAGAAAGAAAGAAGAGGAAACACAAAATTGGGAAAGCGGTACATCGGCGAGAAATACGGTTGATAGAAAAACTCTGCTGCTCTAATCATCCCATGTATCAATAGCGTATTAACGATGTAACTTTGCAAATGAAATCGTCGACGGATCTTTGATAAAGGAAGACATGCTTACTCGAAGAAATTAAATTATAGCAGAGTACGCGTATTCTATTCGAGTTTCCGATTACTTTTCAGATCCAGTTTACTTGTGTTCGAGGTTTTCAGTGGAAATTCTGGATTCTATCATTTTTCTCCAATAAACCGATCGCGACAACAATGTGAAAAAAATCGAGGAAATAGACACGCACAATCGGAAAACATACCTACCTAATATATCATACATAAATATTATTTACAGTTTCGCCGGTGAAAAGTCAAACAATAAATTGGTACAAAGTCGGGATGTTTTCTATTTCCACCCCCGAAAATCCGCTTTTGCGAGACTTTCGAATCCCTCTCTAAGGATCTGCGGTATTCAACAGTACGTCGAAGAAAGCTAGGTCAGGTCTTGTCAGCTTAGCCAGTTCCCTAAGTCTCCTTCTGGTAAGACTCTGAATCAAAGAGGAGAAAAAAAAATCAAGAACACCAGATTCAGACAAGAGCACACTCTGTTATGAATCGCAAAATTTCCACGGGTTTTATTCAACCTCGAACACAAAATTGATGTTTGCCTGGCACGCTCGCGCATCAACCTTTTTTGCAACGAGACTTTGACAGCCACTCTAATCTCCGTCCAAAATTCTTAGGTCTAACGCACAGATTGGTTTCTGCTTTGATCATTGCTCGGATAGTGTCTTCAGAGCAGCCGAAGCACTCTACGCGTGACGGCTTCAACTTTTTACGACGCCTTTCCGCAGGACTTTTTACCGCTGTGTTTGACGCACGAATTTCTTTGTATCGTAGGTATCCACTATAAGAAACTGAGTCGTTTCAGTGTGATTCATTTTATCGAATGATTCTCCTCAGCAAACGTCGCAGTATACGACTAAACGTCTTTTCAGGACCTGAATTTATCTTGAACAAAGATTATAGCTGCCTTCGTACAATGTTGCACAGCAGTAAGACTGCAAAAGCACCGGCGAACAAGCGAGAGATAAAAGTATTTTCCTTTTTACGGTAGATAATATAAATTATCTGAAATACGATTATCGCCGATCAACCAGTTTAATCAATCAATGGAACTTGAGCGTTACCTTCTTCAAACATGTAGCTAACCTGAACGCGTCTGTTTGAGACGCGGCGCGTGAAGGGTGGGCATACAGGGATATGTGTACAGTTCATATACATGCAGTGTATTTTCGCGGCACGCCAGACGGCGAAATTGGATTTATTTATGACAGTAGAATATCATAATCTGCGGTAAAGCAATCTTCTCGTAGTACTTATACCGCACGGACGTATATTATTGCCAGGAAGTTTATAATTTGAGGGATAAATTTACCCTTTCAACTTTTCTCGCCACTCTTCACTCCGTTTTGTATACGCGCAGAAAAGATTTTTAATTACATCCTCAGAAATAAATAATACCGAAGTATAAAGAGATTGCGAACAGTTGCACCATAAATTGTAGTTAACAAGCGCCTTCAGTCGAGTGGTAAAATATTGCATATTCAATGCCGAGACTATCGTACAACCTCGCCTTACTCCTCTTTCATCTCTTCGTATACGAAGAAAAATAAACTCGGTATATTGAATTAGCGGCGATACTGAGCATTGGAAATGAGATTAGTCTTACAGACAGATGCCGATGCTTCGCTAAGAATTTTCATGCAAGCAAGAAACACGCAGCTTTATTACGAATGGAAACCCTTCAATATTGACCTACAACGTAAATTCGCTTATAAATAAATCGCTTTCGTACTCTGATTGCGCCAATTCTTGATTGCTCTCCATTCAGTCGAGCCTGAACCCTTCAGAACCGCCTTCGAGGCACAAATGCTTCTTAGAGGTCAAATCCCCGTTCACGTTATTGTAATTCGTAATCAACTCGATCGTGTAACGTAGCACCGCAGAATTATGGGAATATTCCGCGGCATTCAAACCCGAGATCTTCTACCAACGACGAGAGGAGTATAACGAGGAAAAAAAAATCACAGGTCCTTCGAACCTCTGTTCCCTTCGCCAATTATCGGTCTTTATCCCGTACCACTAGACAAACTTTCTACGCGAAATTCGCCACGCAAGTTACTCTCCGTAGGGTCGATAAAACATTCGGGAAATGCACTTTGCTCCGCTTGGTCGCTTCGCCTTGATCTCCGCTGTTACGATATACGGATTTCCATGGAAAAAAGAGGGGCAAAAAGAAAAAGCTAACAAGCTAGCGTCGATGGCTGGTTGAGTCGAGTTGAATGCCCTCTATATATAAAACCCGGCAAGTGTGGGCCGTGTCGCTATCACTCCAAGGCTGACTGACTTGTCCGGGTATTGACCACGTTTTATGGAGCCGAAGAATATACCGCGCGATTCGACTATACACTGCTCAAGGATATAATAAAACATCCCGCATAATAAACCAAGAAAAATACAGAAGCACGCAGCGATACAAATCTCGAGGGTATGATAGTATTTTTCTTCTTTCCCAAATTGCGTAAAACGAAGTAAGGAAATCCGAGTACTTTTCATCTACGTATACGGACGTAAGTGATGTCTCAGAATATTATTAAAAAACTAATTTATATTCAGTCGAAAGATATGTCCATGCTGTAGCTCGTTTCAGTAATATATATATTTTACATGCGAAGAATATGAATCGAATTCAAGCGTAGTTACAAGCGTTCAACCCTAATAGGTCACTCTGGATGAATTTCACCCCAGACATTACACACGTTACCTTAACTTTCCCGATGGTTAACAATATTTAAATAATCAATTTCGGTTACGAAAACTAAGAGAGCTTTTTCTGCGAACCTTAAACAATACCTAGATATTTTTTGTAGATTTTTAGAACTTATCGTTGAAGTAGAATATCATTTTTCACCTTGTGCGATCGTTACGCCATTCTACCTATTAGGGTTAAAAGTTTCTTGGCTTATATACACTGATGATGCGTAAGAAGAATGGACATTCACAGATTCAGAGAGGTAGATCCAAAAAATGGGAAAATCAAACTCACCTATCGATGTGTCGTAGGCATGGATATACTCGGATGTCATGAACTGGGAGACTAGGGAGCTTTTACCAACAGCAGGGGCGCCTAGCATCAAAACACGATACGGAGCAGGTCCTTGGGACGCGCTGCTCTCGCGTGAGCTTGCCAAGGATCCTGCAGCCGACGTCCGCGCGGAGCCTGGATAAGAAGCTGTCAAATGTTCGGTGCTGTAATCATAATTAATCACCCTCTGAGACAAGCATCCGGTAAAACATAATATAAATTTTTCGACGCATTATTTGTAGCGTGACAAATTCCCATCGACACTTCTGTTTACGCGTTACTAAAAGTTATCCGATATCTGATACGTGTTCATTTGATTTATCGAAGCGTGGAAAATGGGACAAGTCTGAAAGCAACAACGAATGAGCTTCCATATATCCTGATCCACTCGAAGTTCGAGGAACCAGACAATTTTAGGTGATCCTTTCAATTTCTCCTACACGAGCAATTGATTTCCACACACACATACAGGCATTCGCCCCATGCGACTGAAGCGGAAGCCAAGAGTGCGCGATCCTCGATTTTATTTCGTTTATCTGCCTTCGTGTTATCCCTTTCCGTAGGCAGAAGCAGGCTTAACTCCGCGGCCAGTGAGCCTGAGGCCTAAGACGATGAATTTCGGGGAAACCGAAGGAAAGTAAGCGGTAGGTACGATCACGAGGGTGTTCGCATCACGCATTCCATCCAGCAGCAAATCCCTCGAGTCGTGTAATCCAAGGCCCTTCGTCTCGTGCTTTCTGCAGTTACAGATGCGAATGGCTTCTGCATTTACGCTCCCTCGATGCAGCGGGGAAAAGAACCGGACTCTTTGCACACATTTCTGCCGGTGAAAATTACAGCTTTCCCTTTTTACCCCGTTGACCAGCAAGATTGGCTCTTCGAAGTACCTTCTGGCGTAGCGATACCTACAGAGTCATATATCCCCTAGGGGGGTTATAAATTTCCATTTTCCAACGCGCTTCCGACCGAGCCGTGAATTTTAATATTCTTTGTTCATTTTTCATTCCACATTTTTCGCTCTATTCCCCGTTCGATTGAATTGTAACGAATAATCGATACTGAACCAGTGAAAAAAATGTTTATTTACCTATATACAACGAAAGATCTGCTCTCTGTTGACGCAGAGCAAACATAAAAAAAAGAAAATCGATCGTCTGCACCGCCGCAGTTCGTGCGGAGCCACAAAGCCAACGAGAGGAATTTGAGCCGAGGGAATGCGGATAGCGGCAGAGAAAAAGGAGAGAAAAAAATAAGAAAGAAAAAAAGAAAAAAAAACAACAACTCGATACCAGGAGCGATCAACAATGTAGCCATTCTATTCGGGGGTGATGCGCCCTGATTCCCCTTGCCTGTAGGCTATTTCAGGGCGGCTGCGAAATCCAAGCGAGAGATCACAGTTCCCTCTGAACTAAAAGTCAACTGACCTGTGTAATTTAATTACGAAAATGTATAGATCACTCGACGAAGTCCGCAGCGGTCCGAGAAGAAGATTGTTTTTGCGGGGTGGGAATTACATCGGCGGAAGAGAATCGCGAATGCCGCAAAAGGTGTGCGAGGGATGCTCGCTGGTGTCGATCGGAAGTTCCTTGGCTATATTTTTATTTATATTTTTTATTATTTCTATTTCTCCATCTCCCGACACGCGCATATCTGTACATTATATTCTGTCGCGAGATTCCTTGGAGTATCGGAAATCCAGTTGCGAGGTGATCCACTGTAACTGCGAGCTTCCTCGAGGAGCGGTTGTGCCCGTTTTTGTCGGGGGCGGGATCGAACTTGGGTCAATAAAATATTTAGAAATCGAGGGCGGCAAGCCGACAGATGCTGGCTCCGCGACATAAGCTCGTATGCGTTAAGGTGTATCCTCTTCTGCCGTATAAGCGAGTTTGGCCCGATCTCATCTTGGCGAATTCGCACTCTATAAATCGATTTTCATATCCAGTGCATAAAATAAGCTTTACTGCGATACGCCGGCTGCGCGTACCGAATGGGACATCACCGGAAGTGAACCTTAAGACGCAACTTCGATGAGATATTCCCCTCTAACTGTACTCGTACGTCTTGGGAATACGACGTTCCGTTTGGACGATTTATTACACAGGCCTACAACGATATCCTACTTCATAAAAGAAAATATAGATACGAAGGTCTTAATGTGCCGAATCTATATCTGCTTTCCATATTTTGCACTCAAACTTCAAAATTTTCTTAGTTTTGTTTTTGCATTTATGCTACTTTAATCTATTTATATCGTATCCGTACATACAAATCTAGTTTGAACTTATAGAGAGAGAAAGAAAGATATCGCCTAACGTTGTTCAAAATAACTAAAGTTATACTAGTAGACAGATTTTCCGACGATCTCAATTTTTAAACTCTTTAACTTTATAATTTTTTTTTCATAAATATTGTTGCTATCATTAGTGTTTGATTACAATTTGTAGTGAAAAATAACAATTGATTAAAAAAAAAAAAAAAATGGTACATGAAAAGTATACGTGGTACATATTTTTAATTACTATAATTCGATTCAAGAGCATCAAACCTTATAATTACACATAATAATAAGAATAAGAAAAAAAAAGTTTGTTCCCGCAGACCAGTGTTATTACGGGCGTCCGTAACAGCAAAGCAAGGAAGAAAACTCAACACCGGAATCAGAAAAAGAGATTTCATTTAACGGGTCTATTCAAGTATAATACGTAGATGTAGTCGACGACACTGCAATGCACTCTTCAGCGGTATTGATCCCCTACTCGAACAAACGCGAACAGCTCTGGTGTATTAGACAGTTACACCGGGGAGCGAACGTGACGAACCAATCAAAAACGTCCTCTTCCATCGCACGAACGGCGACCCCTCTCAACTTTGCCCCATCCTATTCTGCCCTCATCTTCACGGAACCAAGCCAGCTTGCATGTCGGTATACTTAATGTATAAACGTACCTACATTGAAAGCACGCTAGTCTGTTCTCCGTAGAATAATGAAGTACCCACCTCCCACCCTCCACCCTCGCTTAGTACATCAGACGCAACGCGTAAGGTCCTTTGAAAGATCGTGCAGGTATTATATATTTAGATAATGAAACGCACACTCCGAAGCATGATATACGCTAATTCGTTTTGTTCGAGTTCTGTACCATCCGGTGGAGGATTGTGACACGTCGGAAGCTCCATGAGGTTATAAAACTCCTGGAAACGGTTATTTACAATGCGACGATCGTGCTTCAGTCAATTGTCTCTGCCGCACCGCAATAATTCTCACAAAGTGAATACTTCGATGCAGGGAAAAATCGGCAACTTGTGATTAGAGAGCTTTTCGTACAAGGAAGAACAATCTGATTGACGAGAGAAAGAAGAAACGAATATTCGAATGCATACTGTGTCAAATTTGCATCGAAATATATCGCTTCTTCGATCCATCGATGACACGTACCAGTTTGCATTCGGAGTAAGTAAAAAAGTGGATGCCAGCGATCCGTTCTTCTTTTCCGTGTAAACGTCGACTCGATGTCTTCCACGTATGAAAAATGTTCCGTAAAAGCATCGACTCCGGATTGTCTCCGCAGCGTCCTCGTTTACTTTCGAAGGATCAGGCAATGCTCTAAGGTCCAACACGTGCGTCTACGTTGCTCAGTGTCACACGTAAACTCACGCGTTCGATGTAGAGCATCGTCAGTTACTCGCGGAAGTCGATGTTGACCCGTTGGCGATGTTTCGGTACCGTTGTTTGTCTTTTCATTCTGTTATAACCTCGCCGAAGTATCAAAAATGTTATGGATTCCACGGTATATTTGGGAAACTTGTATAATGTCAGAAAAGATTGACTGCATCGTTTCATGAAATTCGCATCAATTTAGCCCACGGCTTATGGAAATAAATATTCAATCTTCTCTGGGTAAATGTTAATTAAAACTTTAAAATTGCTTTCCGAACGAAAGTTTTTGTATTGTAAAAAATTAAATCGGGAGTCCCAACCATCTACACGCACTGAAATCAGTCGCTCCATTATAATAGCGTTACAAATACCTCTGCAGATTAGCAAATGTCAATGCATTGAAAAACGTGAGTCCATCGCTTTCCCGTTTCTCTATTCGAACGCTCTACTGCGATAAGGTCTTTTTTTCTTATTGAATTACAGGTACGAATATTTCTTTAGAGGCTTTTGCAGAATTTCATTTCATAATGTATTTCATAATCAAAAAGAAAAATTACCTTACTAGATCTCCAACAAATCTCTGGGAGCAAACGATTGCGCCATGTTGGAGATTTTTTTCACGTTCATAGATTTCATTCCGGATCGACAGCTGTCAGAGATGGCGTGAAAAAGTTGAATTACGCAAACTCGGTAATCCTGGCACGCTTTGAATTCAGCACTTGATCTCGAAAAATGGATGGACCGATCTGCGTGCGTATATTACACCTCTCGGAATATTCAATTCTTTTATTTTCATACCCCCGAGCAAAGTCCCGGAACTTGCTTATTATTCGCTGAGACTGAAAATTGCTTTTCACGCTTCTCTTCTGCCGGGTATTTCGGATCGTTGAATTCATTTTTATGCCAAGATACCGTGTAATTGCACATGGCCAGTATACCCATAAGTTGGCTCAGTACCGTTCTCGCGGGAATTACTTAATTAGAGAGTCTTCACTTCGTAAACATGAAAAGTGAATGCATATTCAAAAACAGTGCGTTTTACCGCGCGCAGTGCTTTTTTTCTTTTTCCAAAGTTGTACGAAATTCTCAAAGTTTCCAGAACCATTTTGCGTTGTACTTATGGTTTTTTGTTTCCTCTCATTTCTTTTTTTTTCCCCTTATATACTCGAAGTCGCCGTCGGAAACGAGCCAACTTCTAATTTCCTGCACAGACACGTGAGCTCGATAATCTTGCCTCGCGTGATGAAGACTTGTTCATCGAACTACTTAAATATCCGAAAGCATTATTTAGCCGTTACGATGCGGCGACACGGGATCGAAACTTCTACACTACCCGATTGAATATTAAACAAGAAAAGTTACCGATTGCACAGGGTGCGTTCCTCCGGGTCCCGCCAACGATGGAAGTCTCAAACTTTGCATTAACTGCAAATTTTCACCCGTGCATATGAATATCTCCGTCGAAGATTATTCAGGCTGTATAGCATGGCATGCAGTGCACCAAGTGTAAGGCAATTTTACCATCGGAATAGTTAACTCTGCGAAAAACTTTTTTTTCCGTGTTTTTTTTTTTTTTTTTTTTTATCACTCCCCATTATTTTGTCCACACATATATAAGGATGATGATTATTGTTTTTTTTTTATTTTTCACCCTTAACTGCTCTTTGTGCTTCTCAATTTCCATCGGTTCACTGCTTTCCGGATAGCGCGCCCCGCTGGCTGTGTGTTCATTAAATCCTGCACAGCATATCGCGCTCCTCTAAAAATGTGCACGACGCAAGGACCCTTGTTGTTGTCACCAAACACCCTAACAACTTGAGATGTTTTGACTGAACCCCAAGCATATACGCGCGGGATTATACGTATAATCAGTCGGGCGTAACGGCGAAACGAAACCTGATCGAGCGGAGTCTTTGTTCGCATATCAATATCGTTTTAATTAACAAATTCCGAAAATCGCCTTCGTGCAACGGATATTGATCGGACCCTTCAATGCTTCGACTACTTGCTGACAAGTAGTTATCAGTTAAACAGGGAACTGTGGGCATGGGTAACGACACCTCGCCTCTCCGTGTCTTCGCCGACGGCCTTCCAAGGGTGACGCGCCGCTCCACGCAGGTCCACGGATGCCTTATCTGTGACCAACTAATTACCTGGAACGGGTGCGGCTAATGGGTGAATAGGTGATATGTAGCGCCCAACTCCCCCAAGATTCGGTCCAACTTTCCGCCATTACGACCGTCAAACAATTATTTCTCTGGGGACTGTTCGTTTCGATGAAATATCCGTGGTCCTTTATTACTTCGTTAACCGAAAATCGTAACACATCGATTTCCGCACCCGTCAGGCCCGTCTTTCGAATGTCTCAGCTTGTTCAACTGGTCGTAAAAGAATCACTTCGTCAAAATCGAAGAAATCGTTTACGTACTGCATTTCGGGCTCGCAAGAATATCGATTTGGCTTTGGATGATACCATGTTTTTCTTTTTTATTTCTTTTTTTTTTTTGTCTCTTTCACGGAGATGAGGGGAATATTGTGTTACATTAATCTTCCCCTCGATATGCTCGATACGCTTGGACTGATTGCAGGGGGCGTAAGCACGGCGAATGTTGTTCCGCGAACTTTTGCTGGCTCAACTCCAACCCGCTGTCAATTTGTTTGTACAGGGAATTTCTAACCGAAAACTGGTTTCCCTCCAGCATCGTTGTCACTCGCAGGACTTTCGACGAGCCACGTTTAGCTTTAACGCTGCAAAATCGAAGCATTCAACATTTCGCTGTTCCACCCGGAAAATTCCTCGTCGAAAGTGGATAGTAATAGGCACACGATCACGCCTTTGTCAACGCTTTGAACAACACTCAGCCGTTCCACCTATAATGTAGGTCGTTATTCCGTATAAGTCATTTCATTTTCCCGTATAACGATCCAACTCTAAAACCCCCTGCTTACTCCACCGTGCTACGCTTACCGCGATCCAAAAATTTTCATTGCAACATCCATGAACAATATTAGCTCAGACCGCGTTAGCTTGATAGCCATTCTAAAGGAAATGAGAATTTTTCAGGGATAAGGTTGGTTTCTCTCTATAAAGTGAATTCCACTTCAGAGACCCTTTTGCACCCGTATATAGCTAACGAACCGCCGCCTATAATATTCTTCTTCCCCGGATACTTAAATTGGTAGAGGGCGAAACTGGCAGAACCACAAGGTAAGACGATCAAATGTCGACGATGTCAATTCTCCGTGGTAAAGGAGGTTACGAAACACACTGCAAACTTACCTCGAATTGCTGGACGCGACGCTGTTATTGGACCTCGATCTTCGACTCTTTAGGGAGTCTCCTCTGTTCACGATCCCTTTCCCAGTGATGCTGAAGTGTCTCAGTCTGTAATACTCCTCCTCGACACCCGTGTTAGGCATGCTAGCAACGCGCGAACGCTGCTGTGGTAGGCACAAGTAGTTCGGACGTCCCGACGCCCGACTGCCTGGTGTCTTGACCGATTGCGACCTGCTGTGATGAGGACTTCCATGCCTGAAATCAAATTCACGAAACAAATGAGCAACGATATATCGTACTTTGAATTTGACGGAAACGACCGTGGCGGTATATCGTTACGAAATACGGAATAAGTTGACCGCGTTACAATTCTTTGGTACCGTTCTGAATGCGGTGCATGATTATGATGTGATAAGTGGCACACTTTCGCGGAGTCGGTATCTCGGCTCGCATTTCCGAAACGTTCTCCCCTTTCACCACTGAACAGCTTAATTTCTACGTTGTTGCTTTCCCGCTATAAATCAGACCGAAACACTTGTCTGAGGAAAATAAGAGGAAAGCAAAAGGGCCCGAAGAAAGGGGCAAAGGTGAGCAGTGGTCGAAATACCCTGTAGTACACACCGAGCTCTTTTTCAACCTCGCGTATTTTTATCGAACTAGGTATCCCGGTCCCGCTTGAATCGTGGTCAAAAAGCAACACCGCCGAATTCACATTTCGCGGGGACGTGAGAAAGTTTCGATACGACGCAAAGAGCGGATTTTTCCAAATGCGACCCATTCCACATTGCAATTGTGACGGAAATTGCACGTCTGTTATAATCGATTCAGAACGTGCAGCGTCAAGGATTGCCAAAATAGTACTTGTCCTATCCTCCCACACGCTTCTACGCTCTCAATGTGAATGTGTTCGTTTGTAAAACCAGAATCAAACACGTAAGTCAAATCCCAATTCGTAAAGTAGGTGAAAGCGCCGTTTACCCCGGCTCAGGGGAAAATGCTGGACTGCTGAATTGACAGGTTCAGAGGGAAACTTTTGGTGACAAATTCCACCCTCGGCGTTACGACACTTCAACCCTTTACGCAATCCGGCGAGGTAATCAAGCAACGTCCACTACAAGAGGGTCCTAATTACATCCACAGAATATCGCGGAGACTAGGTGGGCTACGAAAGCTTTATGACCGTAATTTATAATTATGGCTGACGAGACTTGAGTTATATAAATTTTATTGGTTAATTATGAAATTGGTTCGATGTATTAAGCTGTGCAAGGGATGGATTTTTGTTTCGTAACGTACGAAGTAACCACGGAACAACTTTTTCAAGACAGTGTAAACGTCCAAGATAGTAAACGGGTCATTTATAGGCGTTCCAACTGTTGTCTAAGTGGTGCACAGCTACGCTCGACAATAAAGTATTCCAAGCACGTTCATATCGCGAATAGATATAGAAGAGCGCAAGAAGAAAAAAGAAGTTATGTAACACCCACAGTTGTCGAAGAAAACTTGAAATTAGTTTCCCGATATGGTTTACAGTAATTTCTCTGTCGGACACGGATGGTTTCAAAGATGAATCGCCACCATTGCACCCGCACAGAGGACCGATGAGATCGTCCTGCGCCCAACTTTCGCTACGTTAAGTTCGTTTATATCGGTTCTCGCGTTTTGACGCCCAGCCGGCTCGATTCGAACGACAAAAGTTTGCCCCGAAGCGTCGCGCGTCTGCCGCCTTCGGGGATGTCGCCATTATTCGAATGTAGAGCGATCGCGAAATCCCAAACGGTCCTGCGGGAATCACCCCGCATCTACTCGCGCTCTCCTTATCCCTTGTGCGTCGTCTAAGGAGGATAAGGATAGCCGCTTCGCCTCGATACCTCGACCGTAAGTCGAGTAAGCTCTGAAGTGAAAGCTCCGGGCTAGGATTCGGGGGAAATTCCAGTTTAAAATGGTCATAAAACCCTGCCCTTTACTCTGCGTACTGCTCAGACTCCGCGGTGACTCGAACGAATGCCGAGTGGCAGGTAGTCTTGTATATAATACGTAAGTAAGTATACGTATACCTGTGTCCCGTGTGTATAGATAATCTCTCGAAACGAGGGCTGCTCTCCAGGACTGTTCAATTCAGACTCTCAATTTCTTCGGCGCGACATTTTATCAGCTATATTTTATTCCCTCATAGCTCCGGATGCCACGAAGGCACGTGCGTATATTTTCTACAGCCACAGTGAAATACGCGATCAAATCGGAGCTGGTAAGCATCTTTGACACTATTGGATCTAACTTAACAGCTTGTAATTGGAGAGAGCGATCGATTGCGGAAGTCACGAACGATCTGGGGTGAACCGACCGTTAACCTTCAACCCGATCGCGCGGAAGGTAGACGCCTCCTTCGCTTAGCTGCTATCATCAAGTCCGTGGAACACAATTAACGGGGGTTTCCTAAGGAGCTCATCGACCCTTCGCCATTTGCTATCATGAATATGCTGCCTCATTCCAGTGTGTATTGGAGACGGTGTTCGATTGTTACTCTACGTTCTCTCTAATCTCCTGCGGAATAATTACTTCCCCGTTTTCACAACAAATGGAAAACTACCTAATTTTATTTGAATAACAGAAAGCCCGAGAGAAGGCCCGATGCAGTAATGGCGGAGAATTTTCCTAATCAGAACTATATTCCAAATAAATTGGTAGAACCATGGGATAAAACCGTGTTTCAATTGATTCGGCTATCCAGCTTCTTAATGCTCCTGCGTATTTCGAAACAGTCTCAAGGACACGTTAAAATCATCCGGCATTACGCAAGATTGTAAAATACAGCTTAGCTAATTCACGTGTTATCTAAATGGAAAAACAATACGTGGATTAAGGGATTTCACGACTAGAAGCAACGGATTTGAGGGGTACGAAGTAAACAAAATCGTCGATAAATAAATCAATAAATAAATGACACGATATTTGGCTCCGGCGCCCTATAACGTATAATCCGCACTGGTTGGCTCCGGTCTAGGGTTACCTGTTAGCTCTGAAATTTGAGCCGCTAAACGCACAGCGACGAGTTGGCCCCGCTGGTAGAGACTAGGCGAAAGCTTTTACCGAGTAAACATCCCTATCAGTCCCGACAAGCGGTGGCGTCGACGCATGGAAAAAACCCTTAGGCAAACGCGTTTGAATGAGAATTGATGGACGCTCTTGTTATCTACCGTATTGCGCCTATAGGCTCAACGCCTACGCGTGCAATTAGTCGCAGGTTCGCGGGAGAAAAAACAAAAACGCGGAAATTATATAAGCATCGCTCTGTGGCGTTTATTTTACACAGTCCGATAGATCGAAAAGGCTCAGAAAGTCGGAACACAGGATTTCTTTACGAACAATGAGACTCTTCTCAAGATTCGTTTCTACTTTGATTGTGAGCTGATACCTGCGGCCCATTTGCTGTCGGGTTAATCATATTTACAACGTTGGCTTATTGTAACGTTGGAATGCAGTGATTCATAATAAAGAAAGTGATCAAAGCGAAGCTTTGTGTCGAGGATTAATAGAGGGTAATAGAGGGTGCGAAAATTGTGGACGATGTCTCGGTAGAAGGTCTGTGAAATTATTTCACCCGAGTATCACCCTCAAATGAAAGAGAAAATTAAATTTCGACGCTAAAGCGTAAACGAGCCTCGGTATGCACATAATACATATTGCGTGGCCTCTTGAGGCGCAGGATAAAAAATTGAACAAGTGATGTGGTAATGGCGGTGGGTAATATCCACTTAAATATAATAATAATATTTCAGTGGTAATATCGTTTGTCGGAAACAAGCGGTACTCACTGATCCTCGAATTTACTATCCGATACCTGGATATTGCGTCGTTTAAATAGCAAATATTGGTTCACTTCTCCTGAAGAAACAACGGGAGTCTCCGTGAATACGTTAAGCTATAACAATAAGTGCACAAGGCCGCACCCAAATCTCCTGACATTTTACGCTATGTGAGTTTAATCTTGACCTTTATAACCGTCGTTATCTTCATTACGGGTTTTCTTATTATCGGAGTCGAAGCCGCTATATTTCGTTTTAATTTCAAGTCGGTAGGCGGGCATCGACGCTCTTGTTACTTTTATCATCATCGCCGTTACAAGTATCTTGATATTATAAAAGGACGAACACTAGAGCGTCAAATGGTGAATATTGAACAAGATTAACAGCGTGTGAACGGTCGAATCCGAATATATTGAAGAAACATGTGTGTTCGGTATGAGATTTTACAACACGTATAAATTGTTCACCAACGGATGAGTGGGATTAGGGAGTGAAAAACGAGGGACTGGAGTGACCCGAAATACACGAACCAGCGGGGAGCTCATTATATCTTCCTGAACAGGCATTGCAGGTGAGATTTTACCCACGTGGCGCGTTGAAACACGTTTAGGGTGAAATTGATTCGGGTTTTCCGCGCACGCAATGAAACGAGATAAAAGTTCGCTCGAAGGTGGCGTGCTACACTTTCGCTATGCTTGAAAGCCGGAGAAACCACGGCCTAAAGCTCGGAATACACGGTTGGCGGATTCCTTTTATCAAGCTGATTTCATTTTTTTCGTTGCCAGGCAGCCGTGGATGCATTAATCGCGAAGGCTCAAAAGGTTCGGGTCAACGCTTGAATCGCATGGATATCGTCGAAGTAATCCAGAGAGGCGTATTCAAGGAAAGAAAGAAAGAAAGGAGGAAATAAAGAAAGAAAGAAGGAAGAAATGAGAGAAAGAAGGAGGAAACTAAATTGAGCCTGGAATTTAAATGAGGCTCGTGACGTCACCCCTTTAATCAACTGTTTAATCCCGAAAATGACAGCCCGTCGAATTCTTGTCGCACAATTTTAGTGTCTACTGAAGTATAAATGCAGCTTTTGGTATTCAGATACCGTGCATGATTGACACTCTACATTTATAACCATCTACTTGTACAAAATTACGTGAAAACGATCGCGACAGAAGATCCCAATGTCTGAATAGTAAAAAGTGTTCAAATCTAGTCGAAAAAAGGTTCACTAATCCCTTTCGAAAACA
The DNA here is from genome assembly GCF_021155775.2 of Neodiprion pinetum. Taxonomy (NCBI): domain Eukaryota; kingdom Metazoa; phylum Arthropoda; class Insecta; order Hymenoptera; family Diprionidae; genus Neodiprion; species Neodiprion pinetum. Next base: position 33,158,895 of record NC_060234.1, read on the forward strand.
TGTGAAAATTGAAAGCCTCTTCTTTTACAGACTTGGTTGTGCTTTCACAATTCCATTACGATTGATCCTTGAATCGTTTGAATGTTCACCGAGGTATACGACTATCGTTATTGGTATTCCGTGCGTTAATAACACCTGACGTGATACTTTGAACGTCCGGAAATTGTGTACGGAAATAATCGGTTGACCACAAGTATTTGGAAGAGAATGAAACAGGGACACGACGATATTACTTGGTTCGTGACTTGACTGTAAAGCGATCGATTGATTTTCCCGAATCTTGGGGTATGCGAAATTCGCTGGTTAAGGTGCACAAGGAAAATAACGAGGCGGTTGTTGAATGCATGCGTCCCTCGAGAAGGAAGAAAAAAAAAATATCCTCAGATCACCGCAAAGTAAGTTCGTGCATTTTGATTCAAAGCTTTTACAACTCGGCTGGGTAACATTTATGGAAAAACGTCACCAGCGCGTCTCTCTACGCTAACATTGGCATAAAATGCTTATAGCCTCGTTCTCCGGATATTCTGTCTGTTTGTTTTTCTACCCAGTGGCTGGCGTGCATTATTATACGCATACGATAAAGTACCTATAAATGTGACCTAACTTTTCCCGCTTTTGCACGCGCTGATGTCAACTTGTCGGAAAGTCTTTTTCCCCGAGTTTCCCCTCAACCTGTCAAACGCAACGGTACGCCACAACCATAAAAAGTAACAAGAATCATCGCTGCACCATCGTACGAAATTTGCAAGAAACACACCGACGTATACCCGAAGACGAATCCACCCCCCGTTTCATACATCGGCCTTTTCTCAAACCGAGTAGCGGCCCTCGTTCTCCACGCTGTGGTAGCCCATCATCTCGGTTGGCCGCATGCAAATGGTAATTTCCGGAAGGGGGTCCTTCTTCCTGCGCATATTTTCACGTGCCTGTCGTTATCATAACCAGACGTACAAACACACGCAGACATCTCTGTCAGGGTGAGTATCGACGCAGCTGGATGAATTGCTTCAGTCGAGTTACGCAGCTTCACTCTTGTCTAACATCCACGAAGAAATATCTAATTTCCGGCCAATTAAGGCGAAAGTTAACCGATGTGGACTAATGGTCCGGTTTCACCCTTTCCACTTCCTCCGCAGCGGGTGAGCCCACCTTATTCATCGGGGATCGAAGATACCTCGAAGACAGGAGGTGCGCGCCTCGTTGCCCAAATCCAGATAGACCGTTGCCTTCAATTGATCGACGTAAGAGCATACTGCCCTTCGCGTTGTACCAAGATTAAGCAATTTCCATCTGCAGAGGTGGCAATACTTCTCTCGTGATTTCTTTCACGGTGTTATCCTTGTATTTACTCGGTGCTTGGATCATCTGAAGGTGATCTTCTTGACGGTGTGAACTTTTCGCGACTCCTTTTGAAATCCCGATACTACATTGAACCTTCTTCGAGAGATACAACCACTTTCGGATCAATTTTCACCCCGATATGAAATTCTAGATGTTTTGACATCGTTCAAGCTACACGCAGCCTTGCGCGTTGAAGTACACCAGAAGGGATCCTCGGCTCTGATTCGAAACCTTTGCATAGATTCAGCGTGATTCGAAGAGTTTTCACGTTTCTCGATGATCGAACCCTCGATGATCGAGCTTCCGATCGCGAGACGGGCGATGGTAATGAAGCGCCGATAAGGAGAGAGAGGGAGAGAAAGAGAAGAAAAATTCTCCCCAGCTGTTTAGCGGCAATTATATAATACCGTTGCTATCTTCCTCGATCTGGTGCAACGCTATCGATCGTCGGACTTAAATACCAGTTCGCGTGCCAAACGCGGAGGCATGCTTTGTACGTGCAGCATAGCAGACAGAGATATCTTATAATTAGAAACTTTGATATGATGGATAAAGTTCGGTGAAACATTCGCAGCCATTGCCGAAGTACAAAACTTGGTCGATTATACATGGGGAATGACAATGACTGCAGTGTTCAACTTTTTGCCCTTTGCATCAGATATCAGATTTAAAACGTTCGAGGAATACAGTATTATATCTCGATTCTTACTCCGAACTCTTTAGCTTGCCGAGTTCAACGATATCCAAGAACTTAAGACCTTTTTCCTGATTGGAAATATGAATAAGCGTATCTGAATATCGAGATTCCATTTCGTGGAAGTCGGTCGTTATGATCGCAGAACTTACAGCCATGGACAAGTCGAGAATACCTTTGTTTCAAATACTTAAGAACTCGATTTATCCGCTCAACGATACACCCAGCTGAATAATATACATGTTGGCATTCCGGCAGCAATTATTTATTATACGTATTAATAACTTTTCTTCTTTTTTACACGAATTTGTCAGGATATGATATAATTCTCGTATTTGCATAAATGTATGTATATAAAACGTTTTGTATTACTGACGTTCTTAAATCGCAAAATTAAAACGAGACATTACATAATTTTCTACAATTTTCATCTCACGCAAAATTTCAACACGTTCAATACCAAAGATTGTTTGAACACTGCAGAAACGATTTTGAGGAAAGAAAGAACCCTCAATCTCTCCTGAGGAGAAACAACTCGAGCTGAATCATATTATCCATTGAATTTCGCTTAAAGTGATAGTAAATTTGAGCCGTTAGAGAGAAATTTATTCGAAGCTTTGTTCTGAAAACAGATATTTCTGCCACTAGATGAAAATTCAAGCGTCTTACTCGACATAAATTCATCCTCGTTACGTGGCTTTGTGCTAGGAGATCACAGGGACAAATGGATTTCTGCAATTTCAATTAAGTTTTTGCAATTGCAACACTGGCGTATTATATGCCCACTTCGGAATGTTAAATCACGTCAGGGAGATTCCAAGGAGACGGAAAGGTTATTCCAGCTATGCTTCGGGGAAAATGCACGTTGTATGAAAATGCGTGAGCTCACAGTGACCAAGTTGCATCGCGTAGTTGGTGTGCAAAATGGACGACCGACGCCAAGAAACAGGGATATTGACCCTCGTATGCAGAAAGGATTATAAAGAAAGGAATTTCTCATTCCAAATAGTGAAATGTAATTCTCGGATCAACGTAATAATCAAGCCGAATAATGATCGTTTGATTGACGCCAACCGTAACGAGACGGCCTCAAACCGGAAATCGTCTTTCCTCGACGCATTTCGAGATTGAGAAGCGTTCCTCGTTAAACATTTCGAGTAATTGAAGTTGAAGTGAAAAGGGACGGTTCCACCCCTAACGAACTTGTCCCCAGTGATACCTCACACCGCGAGTTGAAATTCGAGAAGCGGGTACATACAGTGAGGGACAAAAGTATTCGTACAGTGGATAAATTCAAACAAGATAAGGAATAATTATTTTAATTAATTTATTTATTTAAACGTGTGCTGTTTTATTTCATGCCTGGACACTAACGTGAAAAAGCGTATAGAATCGGGCTTGTTATCTTACGTTGCGTACCTAATATCAAGACAAGTCACCGTTATGGCAAGCAGAAAAGTATTCGTACACTACACTTTTGTCCCTCACTGTAAGGCAGTGTAAGCTTCTACACAGGGCCGGAGGTGAAAACGGCAATAACTCCCTTCGTAAATCAATAGCAACCTATGGTTATATGCGACGGGGAATGGTATAGATATAGGACGTATAGGCATGTACGCGTAGGCGAAGGAATCTGATTTTTCTGAAGGAATCAAATTTCGCTCCGATTAGATTGTTTCGAGGAGGCCGAAAGCCATTTATTAAATCTGTCTTGGGCCTGGAGGAAGAGACGGAGACAAGCCGAGGCGAAAGGGAATAGAAGGGATGGGAATGCCTGGTAATATTTCCTCTCATGAATGGGAGACGCGTATACTCGCGACGCGACGTCCTTTCGGGCGCGACGATGACGAATGGCGATCCTTCGGAGCGATAGTCGCGGGTCGTCGACTATAGAAGTCGCCGTTACCGTCGCGTGTTCGCAAACTCGAGCGTAAAACAGTGTAATTTAGAGCCGACTCGCCACCCTCCGGGCCCTTTCCCCAGCGTAACATGTTTCTCGCTCCAACGATACGCTCCTGTAAGCGGTTACCTTAATTGATCCGAGTTAACAAAAGCTTAATCTCGACCTGCCAATCACCCCAGCGATGTTATTAATTCGCACATTTGATGGCTTGCACCCTTGCAATAACTTACATCCACGGTACGTGTTTGACTAACTACCGGCACGACGTTACAGGGCGGGATTGTTCCTGCGCTTGCAAGTTTCCCGGAGTGCCGCAATTCGTCGAGTTTAATTTCGGTCGGGCCAAGTCGTTTTCTTGTTGTACAACTAAGCCCTCGAAAGCTCTTCCCCACGCAAACGTCAAACGACCCGATGATATTTGTTGAAAAAATACGTATAGATGTTTATTAGAGTGAAACTCACCGCATCTCGAAGTCGTGGATCTCCTGCAAGGTGAGTGTATTTGCGACGTCGAGTAGCTGACGCATGTTGTCTTCGCGTCGCCTGGTCTCAGCGTCCGGTCGAAGAAGTATCGTCGCCGCCGGCGCGTCCAGAGAGAGAGACGGTTGTTGAACAACAATGGTAGCTTGTGTGGTCCTTTTATTGCTACCGCTACTTGCGCCTTTAATCAAATAACCAGAGTTAATGCGATTTGTGTTCAAGTACCGCGCGCATCCGGAGAACCGACCCCTGAATCCCCGGGTGCATTGATCTTTGTATGCACTGCTTAACGGCCAGAGAAAGCTCGCAAACATCAGCTCAGTTCCGCAAGGTAATTTTCCTGGGGAAAAATTTGTCGCGAAAAGCGGGTTTGTTTCGTTTCGCAACAAAGAAGAAGCGCAGAAATAATAAGTAAAAAAAACACGGCACAAAATAATCTGCAAATTACGTTGTTGAGAATTAAAAAGCTTTTTATTCACTCGAATTGCCAAATGAAACGAACGAGGCTCAGCGTATAATTCAATTTTCCCCCGAAAAAATACCGTCTCCTTTCTCTCGCCGGTATGATGTGAAGGATTCTGGGGGTGGTCCTTCAGCGCGCGGATACGAACGTTGTGTCCTACTTTTTTTTACAACTGAACCCAAGACAAAATCACTCGCTAAAAAGCACACTTTGTGCGATACACAAGTTGTATAATAAGTATTATATAAACAATATTACACGACACAACGCCACATGCCACGCGTGATTTTCAGTCCTCGACGAAGGTGCGCTTCACACCGAAAACACAAAGCAGAAGCCTTTTTGTAAAGAAGGGCGTGAAGAGGGGGGATGAGGGGGGAATTTACGGTAATAACCGCACAGGGTTAGTTATCCACGATAATATAACCCTGCTTTAGCATGGCCGAGGCGTCTGCCCAAAATACGCCTTTCTACACGGGGTTGAATTATGTTCACCTATACGTACACAATGTAATATCCTTCCTTTCTTTCCATTATTTTATTTTTTTTTTTTTCAACTCCCAAGAACACGATTGTTCGCGAAATTAAAAATGATCCCCCAACCTCGCCATTTTTTTTCTTTCATATTGCAATTCTATTCAACGCTTAAACTCATTGCACCTCAAGCACGTCTGCGAAGCAGAGCTCCTTATTTTCATAACCACGCGTTCGGTGTGAGGCGGCATCATCATCGCGAAGTGTTCCTTTTTCTCTGTTTTTTTTTTCTTATTTTCTAGCTTATTTTTATTTGTTTCACTACAATATGCGTAGCGGCAACATAGAATATAAAAATCAAAAGCCATAGCACAAACGGTGTTTTGAGTGCGAGTGGTTTATAGGTATACAGTGTAGGTGAATTGTTCGTCAATTAGTGTGACAGACGAAGAGACAGAGAAAGTAACAAAGAAAGATTAACGCAGTAAGGAAGAGAGAACGGAAAAGAAAGAGACGTGTCAAATGTGAGCGGTGATGTGATATAACATTTGAAAAGAAATTGAAACGGAAAGAAACGTTTGAGAATGGCAATCATAATATCTCGTGCCGCGTCAGCTGATGGCGGGCGAAAACAGTGCATTATACTGTTAGCGCACCGCGAGAAGAACCCTGAGGCGATACTATGATACCCGTTACGAAGAGGAATAAAGAGAAGTAGTAGAAGTAGAAGTAGAAGAAGTAGAAGAAGAAGAAGAAAAAGAAGAAAAGGTGGCGGAACAACGGGTTTCAGCGATCTTCTCGCAGCTACCGGACTATACCTATGGCGCAAAACGGGAAAAATAGCCTGACCCATGAATGAATTGTTGAAACGAGGGGATGGCATTCTGAAAGAAAGAACATCAATAAATTGTTTTTTTATCTGGAATTCAGTTCACTGTAAACGTATTATAGGTAGACATATTACATATAGCCATAGCTGTCAGCGCTGTTTCAGCAGAAACGATACAGTTATACCACAACTAACTGGACTTGGACTAACTGCAAATTAAATTATACGTAATTATAAAGTATGAAAAACCATGCTTAGAAATAGCATGTGAATCAAATGGTACTATCGGTTTAAGGATCTCTAGTTTGGTGCACGTACAGTTTGATCGTCTGTTATTCAGTTCCTTTAATTAAACACTTTGAACCGTTTCGTCGCTTCGGCATTGCGTTGTATCGCGAACAGGTTATTTGCCACAAATTTAAGATGCTTATCTAACCCTCGGACGGGTGAAAATTCTGTGAAACCGAATAAACAATTACCTTTCGTAATTATTCACGCGAGCATCTGGATTAATTGGTTTTCATCGTCAATTCTTAGTTACGAGCACGCAGCTATTTAACTGTTATGACCCTTCAATTGGGAAGCTTTTACCCCGAACTGATGAATAATTTTATTCAGAATATCAAGAATATTAATTTGTTATACATATATATGTACATGTACGTATATGTATATTCACAGACGTTGCAACGCCATTCGTGATACGATAATCGAGTTCGGAACAAAGCGAAACAATATATATCGAGCCGACCGTGGTCAGCGTGAAGCAATGGCGGTTAATCAGCGTTATTCATATATATGCGGCTACGTAGATTGGCAAATTACCTGCCGCTCTGCCTGCGCGAACTCTACTTCCGGTTGAGGTTTGGGCGTTGGATGGGGTCTGCCCACTGCACAAAGTAATATCCAAGGGGTTCGTCGTCACGTTGATATTGGCTTTGACGATCTTTTGATTTCCCTTCCCTGATTCACTCCCGTTCTTCTCACCCTCCGATCGCTGAGAGTTTTTTAACCCGCTGTTATTACCGGCCGTTGAGTTTTTCCTCTCTTTCGCAGCGACCAGCGTCAGCAGCGAGTTGATCTGGTTCGGGTCCGGTTGACCAGCGTCGATGGATCCTCTGACAGGCGTACTGCAGAGGGTCAAAGAAAACGGAAAACGTTAAACGTTTAGTTTTTTTCTCGTTTTTTTTCCATTCCAGATCTTTTCGCAATGCCAATTTCATCTCCGCATTTATTTTCGCATCAATCTTAACGTGGGAAACATGTTTTCCAAGTATTTACCACGATCGATGATTATTACATAGCTCCGATTAAATGCTATCCAAGGGATCAGAGCAGAAATTTACCAGAATCCAAAACCCAGCTATAACTGTAGTTTGAAACACCTGATTTGGACACTTACATATTATATCTATATCTTGGGTGGTACGCTAGGTTATACGATAATTGCGAAGCAGGTGTATTGTGCAGTAACGATGAAACAATTTTCCATATCGACAATGGTTACAACCGTTCGTTGAGGTTGTTCGGTAGCTGATTTAATCGGATATCACATACAGAACTGAGGATGAAAATATCAGTTCCAAAATGAACTTTCAAAAGTTGGTCTGGCCGTATCTCCCTAAAAATAGATTGCGAAGTGTATAGAAGTTGCGGGCCTCTCATTGGCTTTGGAATAATAGAACTTTTCGTTGGATGGAATAAAACCGAACAGTATACAGCGCGCTGCAAAGTTATTTTTGAATCTCGCACGTTTGTCAGCTTTTCTAAAACTAATTACCACTCGAGGGTTGAACATCCAGGTAACGGCACGGACGATTGGAATTTGAGTAGAAAGTTTTCACCTTTTCCGGATCACTCGCCCCATTTCCCACGTCATTCTCCGAGTGAGTGACGTCAAGCTTATATCACGACGAGAAACTCACCGAGTTGCTTCGAAATGTGGGAAAAACACGAGTTTATCGAATTGTCTGGATTCGTTGTTTTCTTGTCAGCTGGACGAGCAATCGCGCAATTCTCGCAACACTGCTTTTTCGTTTGATTTCGTGCAGTTTCTTTTCTTGAATTTGATTTTTCATCTTTCCTGGCTTCTAAAAAAACGAGTTATACTTGCTTTCGGTCAACTTGTTACACTTGTTGATATACTCTAATAGCCTTAACCAAAGATGCGTGTGTTTCGCCATTCTGTGCTAGTTGCCTGTTTCCCTCCCTTGCGGGCTACGAGATACATGAGAAACAAAAACCGAGAGTTGAAAAAGACACGATTACCTTGTAAAAAGGGAAAAAAAAACATTACAACGATATTCACGATAATAATAACATGGCCGAGGCCGAGATAGGGGAAAGGAGAATGAATGTGGAGTAACAGACATTTAATAATACGACCCACGGGATGTTTTTCTGCCGATAAGCACGTGCCCACAACCGCTTTGCAAGCCCCGCCGATCAACGGAGAGGTTTATCAGCGCGAGAAAAATAATCTGGCAGAGCATCAATTATTTTATCAAGATCCAATTATTTTCGTCATCTTTTATCTTCTGTGTGATTCAACAACCCCTGCAGTTATTTCCAAATTACGGGTATAGCCCAATACAGCAGAGTACATGAGAAACTGTGCTATGGGTCATCTCACCCGAAAGCAACCTAATCGTTTACGGAGAACATCACTCTAAAAACCTGAAAACGTGCCGCTATTTTAACATTTTTTTTTTTTTTGGACGGTAGAAAAGATGATAAAATAATAATATTCATTGAAGTTATTAGGCGTATATTTTGAAGTAATAAAGAAGTTCTTATCAACAAATATCAAAAAATGGCGACACTAGGGCCATTCTCGCGAGACATTCAACTGGTGTAAATTTGAATGTGGAAAAAAAAGAATCTACATGTTTATAGATAAGGAAATGCGTAGGGGATTTCCGATAAGTTAATTTAAACATTGTTTATTGGCGAATGATTGCCCTTGTCTCGTTGAAAATTGAAATTCTTTGATTTAGATACTCGCCAATCATACAAACATCAATATTTTTAAAATCCCCTACTCATTTCACTAGCTATAAATATAAAGATTAAGTAATTTTTTTTTCAATTCTAATTTGCTCCAGTTACACCGCGTGTCAAAGAATTCAACATGCTTCGCAAGAATGGCTTCAGTGTCGCCATTTTTTAATATTTGTTCATACCAATTTTTTGTATTACATTTAAATATATGCCTAATATCTTCCTTGAATATTATTATCTTATTACCGTCTCTTATGTCACAAAAAAAAAAAAAAAATGATGGTAGCAGCGTTTTGTTTTTCAATTTTTACAGTGGTGTTACACCTTAAACTGTAACAATGGATAAAAATGCAGATGGAAATCTGGCAAACCAGTTTTCGGGATAAATCTTTAGCCTCCGCAGCCTCGGGACACGATGAAAACTGACAGAAGGTGGATGTACCCGTTCCGTACGGCCGTCTAGTGTTAACCGATTTCGAGCCGTCAACCCGCGTCATGGATGCTGTTTGCAGTTAAACACAGTCTGACACGAAGTGACGAGGTTTCCGGAAACTCACCTAAAAAAATCCGTTACCCGAAGGTCGGGCAACGGGGGTGTCCGCCCGCTGACGAAGGTGAACCTGGCCTCCTGCTGCGAGCCGACGAGGGGCGTGGGCGGCGGCGCTTTCGGGCTTTCCGTCGAGTTGGTCAAGCTTTCTGTCTGGACGGCCGTGACGGCTGAGTGTCGGAGGGTGGGTGTGCTCTGGGCATTATGCAAGTTGGTCGTGCTCACCGAGTGGTTCGCACCTGGGTACGAACCGTACCCGGTATCCGACCTCTGGGACTGGGGGTTGGAGTGGGTGCTGACTGGGGGAGGTGACATCTCCGGGGTTCCGTCCAGGTAGTCCAAACTGTCGTCCGCCTGTTCGCCATCCGTCGTTGTGATCTGGAGCACAAGTTTTCACCTGTTAGGCTCCCGTTCTTGTACTCGCGTATCTCTTTTTGAGAGGATTGCTTGGACAAATACCGTTTGTAACCAGCGCGCCATCTTTTGCCAGCCATTTGTAAAACTTTTTAATTGATTCTACGGTAAATATCTATGAAACTTTTGATCATTCAAATTCAAGTCTGTGCCAATATTGAATTTAGTGTAGCTGAAAAGAAAAGGAGATCTGTAAATACTTGACAAATGCTCCGTAAAATTTTCCATTTTTTGGCCAACCAACCTCCTTAAAGGGGCAGTAGTCACCCTTTCGTGCGACGCGTTTGATTTTTGACTCAACTTTGGAAAGCTGCTTACATAGACTATTTTGTCAATATTCAAAGCTTAAAATAAAAATAAACCTTTGTCATGGCTTGTTTTGCGAACCTGTCCGTATCAATATCAGCTATATCCAAAGTTGACTTATCAAAATCAAACTTGAAAAGATGTTTAGCCCCCTCCAATCCGCAAGCCTCATCTCGTACTGTACGTGAGCAATTTTCGTCAGCTGTGAAATCGTATCAGAGCAAGTTGGCAAGTTTCAATATAATATAATTAATGGACCCATTGCGGTAGAAAGACTAGATGATGTCTTTATCGGAAAGACCCATCGATCCTGAAACTTTATCAAACTCGAACTCGAGCGAGAAGTTTTTGTCGCGACGAACTTATCATCCCTTCGACGAAATAATCGTCCAAAGTTTTACCTTACTAATAACCCGCCTCGATATAACTCGCAGACATACCAAGGTTACCATCGTGTTGGTACTGTCGGTGCTGGTGTTTATGGTGGTTTCCGAAGCCGTACTGCTGCCCATCACGACCACCTTCGGCACGGTGCGAGTGCAGCTGCGACTCCCGCCGGTCGACTTGAAGTGGAATCTCTTCTTCAAGGCGGAAGCCATGTGGGCCAGTGAGTCCCCGTCCAAGGCGTGGGACACGGCGTTCTGATGCCGCGACGGCGGCGACTGCGGCCCTTTCGAATTAGCCCCACTCCCATTTCCACTACCACCCCCGCTCCCCTTGCCGGGGCTGTCCGAACATCCCTGCAAACACGGTGACAAAAGGTTTGAACCTACTTTTTACGCTGCTAATTCACGGGAAAGAAGGTGGACTGGTAACTCGTTAGGGCTTTCGCGCCGATAAGAATGAGGGAGCTACCCTTGGCCTTTCAACTTTTATCCGGGCGTTTCTTTCTTTTCTGCCGACTGCAATTTTCTTATAGACAAGACTGTGTGCTGATAGATTATACCTGAATCAATCTGCCAGCTCTGCTGTCTTAACAACCTGAATTTCAAGATATACCTACTGGTGAAAGTGCTCGAGGCGAGCACGAGTTGGGAGAAAGTGAAATTTCTTTGATCGAGTTTTGGGACGTACACCCAAGATGCTTCGTAAGCTTTTTTCGCCCCGGCGATATACTTTGCCTTGAGAGACGTCGCAATTTATTCCTTTTAGTATATTTTTTTCCTGTTCTCGTTACGTATCATCGGGTATATACATATGTAAAAGTCGACGATCCAAGTTTATTGTGCAGCCATAGGGATGAAGAAAACCCATTTCGACGGTGTATAGTAAAGTGACCCGAGTAATGCTCGGAGACGTCCTTGCATTGGTTAAAATAAATTGAAAACGAACAAATCGACGGAAAAATATTATTGGAACAAGTAATTAATCGTTCAGATATAAGTAAACGAACTACAACTAAAGCTCATACTAATTTTAAAGAACTCGTCCTCCGTGTCAATCACAGCCTGGCTAAATTCTGCAATTAATATTGTAGGTGCAAGCTCGAATAACTGCGATAACAATCAACTGTCGTAACCCGTTGTACCAATTCTTTGTATCGACGTCTTACATAGGAATAAATTCGGCTTGGTTCTATTCATACACTCATGCAAAGACTGATATTTAACCCAATTTTGATCCAGCCTTAGTGTGTCGAACAGCAGCATATATATAAATAAATATGAGCTTCAAGGACGGTAATCTTGTCGTACAGAATGAATATTCATCTATTATTCGTTGCCCATTCAAGCATTGCACTGCAAAGCCATCAGTATATTCGCGAGAAGAAACCATGAGGTTTGATGATATTCCTGATTCCACAATTGCAATGAACATCTACTTTCGGGTTTTTCAATGCAAAGATCGAATAAGGCGACGGTTGAAATTCAATCATGCTTTCCCGCACACAACAGTTGAGAAGCTAACTCAGAACTTCAACGTACGTGGCAACAAGAACGTACGATGTATCAGAATGAGAAATCTCTAGTGCACGTAGCGTACCATATCGCGTTGTAGTGCAGCAACAGAGAAATGTGTAGGACGTACGTGATGCGCAACGTTGTACATAACGTGTAAAGTGCTGCGCTCGAGAAATAGCTCCGCAGACAAAGCGGTAAATTTTGGTTGTCGTTCAACCGCCACACTGACCGATGCCTACGTGAGCGTATTTCGCGACAAGCTGTTACAGAGGGTTGAAAAATCAATGATCCCAGAGGCGAATTTTCAACTCCCTGCAAACGTTCGTTTGGAAATATTATGCAAATTATTGTATATCATAACGTTGTATTTTTTTATTTTTTGTTATGTTTTTTTAACGTCTCCGGTTCGTTTTCTCTTTCTGTAACGGTAAAAAATCCGCGGGTTGAATAACGAGGATCAGCAAAATAAGGGAAATAAACGAGATTGGACCATTGACTGCCGGCGAAACGAGGAGAACCACGAGCAATTCGCTTTGTTCTTAGAATCGTGGTTGAGCCTCTCATTACCCATTCGGAGTTTCTTGACGTAGAATTTGCATCGCGCCCTGTGATTCAACGAATCAACAACCGTTATTCGTATACCTTAGTCCCCACAGCCAGGAGAATTCCCAAATACGTCGAGAGCCTTCACGAAAGTATGTGTGTCACGGAATTTCAACTCTCGGTATACGTATAATTCAAAGTACCTATATCACGACTAACGGGATGACGGCACACGATTCCCTGAACACCATCCCGTGCCCAAGTTGTGTAGGTACACGTGTTTTCTCTCAGTTGGTCTAGCGGCCAGACGACAGGTATATACCGACGCATTGACAAACGACCGGAGCAACACTTCCAAAGTGCGGAGAAATTTTCAAAGTTATTCTTCCCTTGTTTAAAAAGTATTCGCACAATTCGATATCACGGAGGACGCCTTATTAAACATCCCCGAAGAAACTGGAGATCGTTCAAACTCAGGGAAAGCGAGTCCGTGGCGAGCTCAGAATCGTTTCGAACCCGGTTTAAAGAAGTTTTAGACATACATTCGGATTGGATTTCTGCGAAGCGTGTTTGAACATGAAAGCTGCGGGGCACCGGAACTTTTTAACTGCGTTTAAATCCAATAATCGCAGTTTGATACACATTGACATCACGATTGAACAGCAGCACGGTGACAGATTCGGCTCACGTTGCACGAGAATTTCCCCACCAACTCAGCCACTTTTTTTATCCTTCCGGATCTGTTCCATAATTGGTTATACCTACAACATTACTACTTAAAGGTACCCTCTGTGAATTTTTTCAGATTTTTAAATTTTCTCGTTGCGGAAACGGTTTTCTTTTTAATTTAAACCCGTATATCATGAAAGATTGAAGTCGGGAAAAAAAAAGTTATGTTTTTCCACCGTGGAACTCGACATTCTTGCCGAGTAAAAAAATATTCTACCGAAAACGTGAATTAAGGTAAATCTGAGTTGCTATTTTCCTTGAACGATTTAATGCGATATACCTTATATTGGCATGTCATAAAAAATATAAGATATATTGCATTGAATAGTTCATGGAAAAACATAAAATTTTTTTTTTATGTTAAAATTTTTTTGATCGACTTCAATCTTGTACGATATACAGGTTTAAAAAAACACCAATTCCGAAACGAGCAAACTAAAAAATCTGGAAAAATTCACAAAGAGTAGCTTCAAGTAGTACTACTGTATAACCACTTATGGAACAGATCAGAGAGGATAAAAAAAAAAAGTGGCTGAGGTGGCGGAGAACGCCTCGTATATGTAGAATGAATCGCACAGACAATATGCAGTTTGCAGATAGTGCGCAATGTTTTCAACTTGAGATTAATACCCGGCTTGCTAATTAAGAATTCCAATACGTGAACGATCACTCGTCCTCGTTAACGCGCCGCAGGTAATATTGTGGAATACCGATCGGTATTTCCTCATCCCAAAAACACAAGCGATCCAATTTATAATGGCGTATTGTCGCCGAATCGATTTGCCGCCAGTGTCCCACTAAATTTGCATTTCCGACGTGCAAAGGCCGACGCAGGCTCGACGAAATGAGAGCCTCGATAAACGAGACTGGGTATCTCTGATCCAACGGCTGAACAGTCGTCCGCGGCAAAAGCTTGGATATAAAATTTTCAAGCCAGATAAGCATAAGAAATTCCCTCAACCGTTATGGCGCCAGGCGAGTCACGTACCGAGTCGCGATTCGCCGAGGTAAAATATGGAGGAGTGAAATATATAAAAGCTAGCTTCCCGACAATCCTCCGCATTCGCTCTTGTTTCGCTAATCAAAGTCTATGTAGCGATGCTGCGCCATAATCGCCGTTGAATTTTATGCGTCCGCTTACAAATGGTTTGGAAAATTGTGCAACAATACATCGAAAGTAAAAAGTTTCGTCGGTACGTCGTACTTGGCAACTCCTAATTGTCACAAATTAGAAATCAATTTATTACACGACTTGAAGTCAATCGAGAATTGCGTTATTTTTGTTGCATTATAAACAGCGTCAGATGAGTCAACAAATTGAAAAAATTTAATAAGCAATATTGGAGTAGCCTGAAAAAAGTTCGAGCAAAATATAAAAACCTGCGGATCATTAATTATTTCGGCAGCGTTATAAGCGGATAATTAATCGTACGGCACCACGATTTTCAATAAATTTTAAGCTCATTTATAGTATTTTTTCTACGTTTTAAGAGTATCAAGATTGTATCATCTGTGATATGCTAAATACATTCCGATCGAATAACTCATCGTAAGAGTTATCGACGACAAAAAGGAAAAAACCGAAACATATTTCCGCTATAATCGGAACAATCCACGATTTCTTGAAAAGATAATACCAATATTGTAAGCATTTCGTGTTACTCGGATTTAAACGAAAAGTTTATTTGTGATATTAGAAATTTTGTCTGTTAGATAATTGCTTCGAGTAACGGGCAACTGTGAAAACCCACCTAAGCATGATAACATGATAACTCTATCAGTCTCGTACATTGTATGTGAGACGCGTTAGACAAATGCGGACAAGGTAATTCATTGGTTAGACGGATTTCAGAGAATTGGTGGTAGGGTAGGGCTCTGCTGATAAATGCACACCCCGCGCAGCAGAGACATTTGACAAAGAATTATTTAGAACGTTAATATCACCGTTTAATCTAGCGAGTCAAATCTAGTTGCGCGTAAATAGAGAGAGGGAACGGAACAAAATTTTCGGCGAAATTTACACGCGACTAAACAACGATCGTTCCGTCATCGCGAGGAATTATTTTTATTATACGATTTTAGAGTGATAATTTTCCCAATTTAACGTGTCTTCTTTACTCGATTATTTTTTACTATAACGAGGCAAATTCGCCATCTTCTATATGAACGTTGCCGTAAACCTTCGGTTCGATTTTAAATCGCAGGTGATTAAAACAGGTACCTAAATACCTAATATTCTGTATATAAAGATTACGTATTTATTCGCCCACTGCCTGAAGACAAAGGGATTTAAAAAGTACCAGATTCACCCACGGGTTGAGAAGGCCGGGTAAATCGAATTATAAAGTCAATTAAGAAAATAATGGAAAAGAAAAAAAAAAAATTTAGACACATCTGAAGCATAATAAATTTTCCCGGTCCCAAGGGTTGTTGGTTGGAGGAATTAGCGGGAGGTAGACAGAGTGATCAATTATTTATCTCACGGTGATTTTGCCTTACCCTGCAAAGGCACCACCGCAATTAATCATCCCTTGAGCTTATTAAACGAACTATTATGCCGACTCCGCAATACCGTTGGGCGAGCTCCAGGTATTCTGAATAATTCCGACTGTGCAGTTTCCTGTTAAAACAGGTCACGCATCGCCGTGCAATTACCGAGTTTTAAAACTAAATATCCACACATCAATGCCCGCGAATGACTCAGGGATATCATTAAGGAGACGGTCAACAACAGGAGGCTTATAGTTTCGAAGGTAATTACAGGTGTATTCCATTTAGAATCAAGTCCGGTACCATAAATATTAAATCAATCGTCCGCAGTTGGCTTATGCAAATAAAAAAAGCGATTCGTTTGTGTGCTTAACCTGGATCACGAATCAGGAATATACGCGGTATAGATGTAATCAAATATGGCTCGTTGTGCGCTTTGTACAGTGCTCGTCATGATAATCAAATAACTGTTTTGTTCCTGGATTATACCTTCCCTGTGCCGCCCAATTTCGCCCAACTATTTCGGTACAAGTTTCCAAGGACTATGTATGATCATCGGACCTCACGTGTGAACAAAAGCGGACATGAATGTTGAATGAAGTACAAATCTCATGTTACACAGAAAGGGAAGCTGATCGCGCAGTTTTAATTTTTTTCTACATTTGTTTCCCGAATTTTTCGAAACCCTTTATTGACACTGCTGAGGTTTGTTCGCCATTTTCATACAAAAGAATGACTCGGTAATTTTAGCCTCGTTGTATGTGTTGGCAATTTTTTTTTCTTTTTTATAGTATATTGTATGAAATTGTGATATAAAGGATGTAGGATTGAGCAATAAATTAATCATCTAATTTGGTTAAACTACTTGAATCAGGAACCAGACGAGAGTGGTGGAAATTTATTTTACAATTGGTATCACACCGTTTCGCAGCATTATATTTGAAGGTGAATCTAAGAATTTTCAAGATTATTTCCCATTTTTTTCATTCAATGACAATTCAATTTTCAAGTTCCTTGTATTACATTCTTCAATTTCCGTCAGATTATGAAACGACAATGAATTCTTTCTGAATCCAATAATTGATGCCCTGGCACGACTTTGGATAAAAATATGTGTACGTCAAATATGTCTGCTTCAAAGTGGAAAAAGCGAACGATTTAAATATGTTTTTATGTGACGAAATCAAATTTTGACATAATCAAACATCAATTTGGATAAGGATATTCATATTTGAATTACTGAAAGTGAAAATATTCCATTTCATAAACCAACACATTATATATAATTTCAGACGAAGTTACTCTACATTAAGCTTGCGAATATAAAGCAATTCTAAAAAGCTGACGAGAACTCAGATTGTTTCTTCTTTTCATATAACGTGACATTGATAACCGTAAGCGGCAGAAACGTGTATTACCGAGATTACTTGAAGGCCTGGTGAACCCAAGTAGCGAAGTCCAGTATATCGCGAAAAAAGAGTGATTCATTTGACACGCAAATCTCCATTCCATGAAGAAGATTATTTTGACAGTGTACATACAGTTAAAAACGAGCGGTTTTTCGACGCTGAAAATATTTACACCCCGAAAGAATCTGAATTTTCACGTAAATATCTTAGGTATACCACAAAGACTACCGTGCCTAGTAAAAAAAAAAAAAATAGATATCCTATTACTGCGCATTGAATTGCAGCAGCGGCACGAAGATATCGTGAACCGAAAAACACATCTCCGCTAAAACCTTGGAATAAGTTCCTCCACCACTTTAACCTACCAAAACAAACTGAACCCTCACTATAATCGTATCGTTATTTTTCAATCGGGCTGTACCATAACGTTGAGTGTTCCGGGGTATATTATTCGTTTCACGTTATTGGGGCGGCTGGTTAAGCGAGGGCCAGGTCACGTAGACGCCGCATTTAGCCAAAGCCAAATGACCGCGGAATTAATTTTGGACATGTACGTGGATTTCTTTTTTCGATCCAGCACGACGAACATTTATATATTATACCTATAGAGAAAGATTACGCGAACGAAGAGAACGTTTTCGTTAACCTATATCAACGGTAGACATTTTTTTCCAAATTCCGCAACGCTGATGAAAAGCTGCACGAGTAGAACAATCACGAGCCCCTTATAAATTACACCCTCGTGATCTAATATTTCAGCGACAATCGAAAACAAACAGACAAATTTACAACAAGATTAACTTACTCCCTTTCCTCGGCAAGAAATAATACACGAGATACGGGTTTCTGCCGCACGAAGTGCAGGGAAATTGCTACCGTTATTGCTTCCGTCTCTCTGAATTGCCGCCGCGAAGACATCGCTTAATATTCTTCAATATTCTCACGAAACGCGTCGACCCTTTTCATCCGTTGCTCTCAGCGCCGTCTTCATTCCGCCTCGGCAGTAGTTGAGATCATGAAAACGCTACTAAACACGCAAAGTTTTAGTGGAAGAGTGATCCTGCGCCCTCGCCGACTGATTTGCAAACCTATCCCGCTCCCTCCCCGAATTCCCACGACGCGGATAAGACGCCGGTGGCATAAATTCAACCCGACCGTATTTTTCGTTCTATTCAATAAACATTCGTTTCATCGGAGCCGAACCGCATAACAATTCACGCGAACAGTGTTCTTTCTTTCTTTTTCTCTTCCACAGCTTTATTACGGTAAAGCTGCTATACGTCTGTGCACGTTCGCACAGCTGTGTTTTGCGAGGTAAAAAACGCGTAACTCTCAAAAAAAGTGAGATAACCCGAGAAGTCAGGCCCTGAACCGACCTTGGAGAGGTCAGAGATCAACCCCTTGAAATACCGGTCTGCTCGAGTCGGCAAAGTAAATCCGCGCCTGGCTAAGAAACTGATAAAAAAAAAAAGTAAATAAAGGGGAATGAAAAAGAGGAGTAAAAATGATTTGCGTTTCCGCAAGCGGTGTAAACCTCGCGTCGAAAAGTCAAGTTCAGTTTTATTACTGCCGATCGGCTTTGAAGGTGCCCGATACCTGCGGCAACCGCGATACTCGTAACCTTCGGAGGAAGAAATTTATCGCGGCAAAAAATTGAGACTGGGAATTCTCCAAGGCATCCAAAAATCGCGTGACGACCCTCTTATTTTCGAGAACGTGTATGATACCGTAAAACACAGCGTAAAATGCTGGTGCGTGGGTACGAAGTTTTAATTTCCTGGCCGCCGTTATAACTATATACGGTTGAAATTAGTTTAACTATCCCGGAGCTGCTTAATTAACACGGGTTTTACGTCGCTTGTGACTTTTAGTGCTCTACATAGCGCCCGGGGTACACACAGGGTAACCTAATAATTGGAGGGTAATGCTCACAGCGTACTCAATTTCCGGAGGACGAATCGATCACTTTTGTGTACTTTGAATTTATTTCCCCTGTTTAGGCCTCACCCTGCCCTCCGCGACGTTCACCCGCTTCGACAGCTGGAAAATTGGGAAAAGAAACCCCTCTCTCGAGTATATCAAACTAGCGAGAGCCCCTCTCTCTCCGTCCGGAGTTCTAGAAAGAAGCTGTTACCCGTTCGCCAGTCAATTTTTACATATCGATCTCTTTCTTTTTTTGTCTTTTTTTTTTTTTGTATCGTTCACTCCTGGTAGAACGATACAGGTACAATGAGAAGACGAAGGAGAGTGAGTGTTTGAGAGGGTTGTTTGTACGAACTTGATAAACACTTTTCACCCTGTCATAAAAAATAAAATAAGAGAAAATTCAGTGATACCTACGAACTCTGCGCGCTTATTTCCCATATGTGTATTCTGTGACTGAAATTTGTCGCCGAAGAAAAAATATTTAACGTTTTCTTATGGTCCGATATAGCTGTGCTGTTTGCAATAACAACGTTGCGCCGAAAGGACCCGTTCTCTGGCTCGTGAGTAAATTAAATTTACGTACAAACAGATGGAGCAAACGGTGTTAAGAAATTTCTGAGATCTTTCAATCTTGGCTGATGTTCGATGTGAAAAAAAACCCATTAAGCTGTATAAATTTGCTGCTTGCGTAAGGTGTTACAAGTTTGTGAATTTTTTTCCACCTCAGTTGGAATGAAAAATGTCCAACAATGCTTTTCGTCATAAAAACCGCAAGATGCTAGTATTTGATTTTTGTATTTGAAAATTGGCAAAAGTATATTGACTGCCAATCACGTAGCATCATTTCGGCTGGATGGTTCGGCAAAAGTGTGAACGTCAAAAATATACCATCGTAAAATATACATGACCCTCTAATCTACAACCCCGCAGGGGTGGCCTACGCAGATAGCAGGCAACGTAAGGTACGGGGTTTTTTCCACGTGACACTTCGGAGTGCGATGAGATAATTTATACTAGCTGCTGTAAACAGTAAACGTGAAGAAATATCTGATTTCGCTTCGAAGGTTGCAATACCATTTTTAAAGTCTGGAGAAAGTTTCTCTTCTTGGTTTCAAAAACGTTGTGATTCATTATTGAAAATTTATTTTGAAAAGAATAAGCAAGCTTGTTCGGAGGATTTTTGCGTAAAAATCTCGTCAAATCTAATGATAACTTTCAAAATCTTAAAATCCCGTATTCCAATGAGTTACAGATTTATTTTTCACATCTGCAGTGACAATAATTATAATTCTAATCTGAGTGAATAATTTCAAACCGTATGCTAAGACTGGTATCGAATCAGCTTTCGTGACGAGCATTGATATGTATATGTGTACCGCTTATCGAGCGTAGCGAATTTACATATGCAAACACGAATCACAAAGGCATAGGTGAAATGAGTGTGTCTCAATTCTATTGTGTCGTTGGTATAATTTGCACTACCTTACGGACTGTAAAAATGGGACCGGTATAATGAATCTTGGCAATAATTATCGTTTGTTATGTAAAGATTCAATCTTGAATAACTTTATTTGTCGGTCAAATAAATACAGACCGTCTTACACTGTAAGCGTGTGATTTCGCAGCGTAGATTTACGAATGCATGTAGAGACCGTTTTCCGTAATGGACCTGAATTTGTCCGCCGAAGAGCGCTGAGCACGCATTAAACTTACAGCGTGTAAAATCAGTCAGGCCGGTGGTAGAAACGTGTTAACAGAAATTTTCCTATCATGTTAAGTAAGCATTCGTTTTCCGTTACCGCGGTCTCGATCGGTTCGATAAATTCTGCTTACAAGAGGCAATAAATTCGTACCGTGAATTCGTTAGGCGATGTAAATCCAACTTGATTTCAATCTCAACAATTTGTGACCGCTGTTTTTTTCTATCTGACCATTCCTCCGGGGCCCCACCGCCGTCGTTTGCACGCTGATAAGCCGGTCGGAAAGGGTAAACTTTGGACGAAAATTTTCTACACCCACGAAATTTCCGCCCTGACATTTTCGTAATTACTTATAAGGTCCGCGGTAAAATCTCGACGTGGGTAATTAATTATGCTCACATAATTCACAAATAATTAATCCTCCTTTGCATAACTTTAACATATATTAATAATAATTTCAGACTCCCGATGCGTAAAATCAAGGTTTTTTTTATTTTAAACAGTTACGAAAGTCCCTGTAGAAAATCCCAAGAAACAACAAAATTATACGTCGTGGTGGTCACTGCACCGATTGGAAAAACACACATTTGCTAGAGAGAATATTAAATTCGCCCTTAAATAAGTCGGCGTCTCCGAACTCCCGCAGCTGAACAATCTGACCGAATTAGAAAAACTTTCCCCTCTCTTTGTCGAAACAATAAATTCCCCCGTATTTTTCAAAACTCCACCTCAGATACCGTACAAGTTAAAAGGTGTAAAAGTTGCGCGGCAATACGAGGGATTCCCTGGCGTTTACCCAACGCGTGTTTTGGGCATCCCGTTCCCAAGTCAAGCAGTAGAAACGGACGCCGTGGGTCAGACGACCACCTACTACTTGCAGAGTTTGGGCCGGCGTCACAGCAAGTAGTGCTTGCCTCGCTAGGTCCGGCAGTAGAAACGAGCGTGAGTCAGGCGACTACAAGTAGTGGCTGCCAGTTACAGCGGGCCAGTCGCCAACGGGTCTACGGCCTATATTCCACCCGTTGTAGTTACGACGCCGACTTTATGTTCTCGCAGCGAGTCCTTGTTCGTGAGTAAATGCAATAATTCGGTGGGAATTTCCGAGAACGATGGGCAAGGATGATAGCCGGTAAGTAAGAGATAAAATATTACATTACACGTGGGCGAATGAAAATTTTGTGTGAAAGCTGTTTGTCCATTTAAACTGTGTGATCAGGAAAAGACTGGAACCGAATTTAAATTTGACCTTAATTCCTCGCTACTAAGTATTTGAATAACATGGCGAGGATGTCGTTTTCGTCAACCAGGACTAGAAACTCAGGTCCGTAGGAACTCATAAAATACAAGATATATTATGGTTGAGAATTTTTTGTGACCGTAACCTCTGCAATTCGAGCACTGTCTCTCTCAAGGAGTCTTTTGGGTCCGAACACTTTTAATAATTAGTTTATGTGTGTGACAAAAGCGAATGAATATTCAAATTTGCGTGCAGGTTATTTCTGGTGTGTACATGTATGTATGTATGTAGTACACATATTATTTTGAATGCGCGACGAGGAAGGAAGTCGAAATTGCAAACGGAAACAAATGAACGTGGCCGTTTAAACGATTCAACCTTCAGGTATTTAAAGGTCTCGGAATTACTTGCAGAGCCGTAAATTAGGTACTCTTACACAGGGTAAAAACGAACAATGGAATTTTCATGGAAATTGGTTCGCATAAATTCAAATACCGAGCTGCGGAAGACTGCGGCAGCTGATTCGCTACGCCGACGCGTGTAATTTTTTTTCACCGCATAAAACTATCAACGTCGTCGTGCTAAAAATAATACCGTCGTTGTGGTGTCGGTAACGAAAATAAGAGCGAGAATAATTCAAGTCTGCAAATGCCAGGTAAGACGGAAACGGCGTTAAGATATATAGCCTGTTGTAGAAAAATACGGGGGAAGGGGGAATGAACCAATCTTCTCGATGCGTTTTGCCGATTAAACTTCCTTTCAAAGTTTGACTCCAACATTTTTCAAACGGACTAGTTCCACTCCGCCTACCACTGAGCCTAAAAGCTTCGCCTCAAAAGCCTTTCACTGACGCATCAAACGTCTCCACTTGCCATTAAATTAAGCTAGAAGCTTCGAAAATGGCATCAGTCGAAAAGCATAGACTTTCTCGCAGAGTGATGACAGACTTGGCGCTATTGACTCGAATCACTGACCGTCGACTATAGTGTCCTATGAGACATTTTCTTTGCAACATTTTCACCGCGAACATAGAACGGAAGACAAGTTTTATCGATAAGAAGGGTTCATTTAGATGGAAAACAAAGAGTAAAATTGATATTTCGGGAGAATCGAGAACCAGACTTTGTTCAAGATATTCTCTCCGTTTAGAATGCCTAGCAGAGCGATAACAATATCAATAAAATTTTACTGTAGAAATAGAATGTATTATTATGTGAGGCATTGAGCTCGCGCTGCATGGATACGAAGCTATCGACGCGATACACCGAATATTGTGCTACACTTAGATACCGTGTACTCGTAGCTTTAATACATCTGATATTTGCATTTCGTGAACAAGTCTGCGCTTCTACTCCTATTCTAGGCATTCTTAGCAAATTGTACCATCAAGAGGACGACCTTAACCTAGTTTGCATGTTTCAGCACCTCGACGAATGCTTTTTCACGTACATGTTACGCGGTGTAGGTACGGTGAGAAATTTTGGATATTGAAATTGAAATCTTTTTTGCGAAAACGAAAACAAGGACGTGGTCAACGTGTGGTTCTCGTACAGAATCGAGGGAGAACAATGACGGGCATCACAATACGTAACAAAAAGTAAATTGATCGATCGATGGTTGATAAAATACGACCAAACGGGCGACGGAACGAGCCTTGACGAAAAAGCGAAATTCGAAAAGAGGATCACATTCATCGATCATGAATTATACACAGGGGAGCGCAAAGACTGGATTCGGAACGGATTCGGGGGAAAAAATTGAACCCGCCACACGGGTGGTGCTCGATGTTGATACTCACGTGCGCTTTGTGTTCCGGGGTTGCGGGTGGATTTGGGGAGTTTGGCAGCGAACTACCCGAGCATTGCCGCAGCCGCGCCAGGGCTGTGCGAAGCCCCTCCGTCACGAGGCCCTTTTAGTAATCCGTGTCAATTCTATCACTTTTTCTCCTGAAGCTCTTTGGCGTTTCCCCTCCTCGGGGAGTTGCTGGTTCTCGTGGTGCGAAGCGACCCATCAGGACTCAGGACATATTCGTGCCTTTGTTCCACGTTCCGCACTTCCGATTTCTGAAAAGACGCGCCTCTCTCCTCCTCGCCGATATTGTTCTTCTTGTTTCGGTAGCTCCGCGAGTTATCACCAGCTCTGCGTTACTGCCGAAGGCAATCTCTCGGAAATGTTCGGATGTTAAGCCGCGCTCGTTTTGGCTTTGAGCTGCGATCTCGCAGCTTGAAATTTGGACAAAAGTTCAACACAGCTTTTTCTTTTACCTTGCTCTTTGATTCGGTTATTTGCAAGTTGACTTGTTGCAAACAATGATAATACAGTAATTCGCGTTAGCTCCACACACAAGCTTAATTTCTTATCGTTAAGCACAATTGAAGAGAAATTGCCTCGCGCACAACAATACGAAATTTATTATATTGATATTTATTGATTTTTCACCATTTTCATTTATTCACAAGGGCTTATCCTGTGCGTTTCATCCAATCACGTATACGTCAGTCCCGATTTCTTTGAAAGCGAATAGTAATACACTTTCATATTGATTGGATAGAAACTTTTTTTTCTGATTCCTCTTCCTTCGCGACGACACACAGAAGCTCACTCGACAAAAAACTGCTGCAGCGTTCCTGAAACAAAGTAAAAAAAGTTCGTCGTTCAATTTCAGGGCATTAAAATCTACCTTTGAGAATTAATTTCAGCCAACAGCGAAAAAGTTTCGCGCAAGTGAAATTCATTTCATCGAAACAAATCATCAGACGTCAGAAACTTCATTCTGATCCTCTCAAGACAAGTCGCATGCACTGTGTTAGAACGTCCGCTCGTCTCGTCCGGGAAAATAAAAAAATACGTCGAGGGTCTGATTTCCATCGCAAATGAAGGACCAAGAATATAAAAAGGAGCCTAATTACCGAGGGGGAAAAAAAAGTGAATCATCTAGTTACGGGATAAAAATTTGCGCCGCTTTTTTCGAGATGAGATATATTTTTTCGGAGTTCCGCAGGGTTCGTCAGGGGATAAATGAACGTGGCGTAAAAATATTGCGCAATCAAGAGGCGAGGGGGGAAACGAGAGTGACCTATTTTCTTGAAACGTGTATAACAGATACGTCTGCAACGGTTGGTCTCCATGCTCTTTCTCATTCTCTCTCCCTCTCTCTCCTGGGTTGCACAGGCCGAGAAATCGCACAGTTTTGGTTGAAGTGGGTGAAAACGTGTCGCGCGACGCTTCCCGGCGCCGTTAGGGAGCACAGAATACTGCATGGATAGACGGGAGATGGAGCATCTTCGCCGAGGTGAATGACCTCCGCCTCGCGGGGGCGCGAGCGCACCGATTCACCCCGATTCACCGCTCAGCCACCTTGCCTGCGTTTCGGATGAAAACTTACTGAACGAAACTCGCGTGTAACCTACTGAGGCTGGTGCGTTCCCAATCAATATTCAAAGACCTCGTTGCCGATGAAACCGCACAGCCACGTGGGCAATTTTTCACCCGTCCGATCATCGCCGTTGCGTCTCTTTTTCAATTCCGAAAAGCATCAATTCCTGGGTACCCTCGGCTGTTCCCAGTCGGCTTCGGATCAGGTTTGGATTCGGCGATTCGAGTTATTCGAACGCCTTTCAACGTGCTAACGAGAAACTTTTCGCGTTGGATTTTGCGCAACAAGCTGAACTACGACGTAGTTTTAATACATCCCCGGCGAAACGGCAGACAAACGTTGGTCTTCAAACCAGGGGGAATCGATTTCCGGCTGGCTATACGCTGCGCCCGTAAATACTAACACAGCTACGTATTACTCCATGTGTTATCGTGTTGAGGCGTACACTGTAGGCGGATTGCTGCTATGCGTGCAGTGAAATCCCTAATTCATTCTCGCCGCGCGCGATGAGACACCACGCGACCATTTCGTTGCCGTTGAAGCCAAACAAACCTCCTCCGAGGATCTAATTCGCGACAACACTGCCTCTGCTCCCGCCTAAACTGCCAAAACTCGACGAAGACGAAGTGGCGTCGGCGTCGCCGTCGGGTCCCGGGTAGCTAACCCGTTTTATCCGGTTTGTGGTCTGAGTCGGTGTGCATCATGGACCAGACCGGGTATCCCGGGAGGATTAAACTTCGGAAAATGAAGATGAACGCGTTTCCGGAGCACATGGCGATATTGGAGCGGCATGAGAAGGAGGTGGTGAGAGGAGAAGAGTCGCTTTATCAAATGGGGAACCTTCTACCGTCCGTCGTCTACCACGGACTGCTCGTATCTCTGGGCGAGATTTAATTTAGGACGGTAAAGGCGATCGCAAAGTGACACTGGGTGTCAAGTTTCCGCTGGGAAGAGGCGATTTTGAAGGAGAAAGACAGAAGGAGGGACCGACAGGGGATGCTGGTTATTTACGCCTCGGTTGAATCCCCGCGGATTATCCTTACTCCGGTGCACTACAGATAAAGGGACTACGCGCTTGTCTGGAAACTGTCTACTCTATCTCTAAATAAGTTCTAAGTGAAAAGGTGATATGAAGCTTACTTGAGGTCTCAATAACCACGACTGCGTTCAACGCGCTCAGGAGGATCTCGGTTTCGAGTAGCGGTATCCTGTCAACACTGGGCACCAGCTACTCTGCTCCTTGATTTCACACAATGTTCCCGATACGTTAGAAAGGTTTCAAGTTCAGCATCTCGTGCTTTTCTGTAGAGAATTGAATGTGAAAGAAATAGAAGAAACGGGCAGAGTTGATTTCTAAATTTTCTGTAATTACGTTAAACGGGAACAGTATCGAGAGCCTTTTGTACGACGGGTGTAAAAAATGCTTCTGACACGTTCGTCAAGGTGATAATTTATGCAACGACGGTAGAGAGAGTGCAAGATATTTGAGGAGAAAAGTATAGAGAGAGTGGCGAAGCTGCACGCTCTGTGGACCGTCCTGCAGGGAAGAGGTCGAAGACAGCACTGGCCGGCGTGCGTCGTTGACATGGTGCGGTTGGCACACTGGGACGGCATTCTGGGGCAGCGTTGGGCGCAGGCGTCCTGCCACCCTGCAGGCGTCCCGACGCCCGACTTTTCAAAGCCTTCGAAACACCCGCCACCTGCAGCGGACCCACCGCTGGATGGCACACATATGTGCCCTACAAATTGATTGCCCTCGACGGTGGAAGTAGAGACGGAGAACGATATTGGTTTTCTCGACTTTCTTGCAAACACCGTAACTTTCAATTTTTACGGTTTAACAGCAATCTTTACCTTCGAGATCACTTTAACCTTCGAAGATGCGAGTGCGGTTGCTCCGCGTGCTTTCTTCACGTGGAGATGTAACGTAATGGCGTGTGAGTCAGGTGTAAAGCATCAGCGGATGAGAGGAAGGTATCGATTTTATGATCCGGATACACAACTCGAGGCGATGGGAGAACGCGCAGATTAAACGGAACACTCTCGGCATTCTTTCAGACAAGTAGAATGTCAAACCTGTGAAAAACGATTTTCGAACGGGATTATGTACAGCGATGTGAAACTGAACACCGAGGCGCAAAGCTGATACGAAAAAGAACGGACACGCTATAGATACGCGATACCGAAATCGGAGCACGTAAAGAAAGGTTCGTGCCTGAAAAATACTCACCTTGAATACCGACGCGTTGAAAAGATTGAATGTTCCAACTGAAATTGGCGAAAGTGTATAATAAGCGTTAATTTGACTGTATCGATACGTCAAGGAGGGTCAGCAATTATAACGTCACACTTACGTTGAACTCAAAGGCAATTTTGATTAAAATTAAAATTAACGCTCATTAGGAACAATTTCTTTGATACTGGTGAGACATTCAAAATACGACAAAGTGCTCAATGTCCAACAAGTGCGGGATGAAAGGCATTAACCATCGGAGGTTATTTCAGTTCTCGAATGCTTTTGATCACCACCAATCCTGGCACAAATTCCGCTCTCAAAGAATAAATAGCAAAAATTCGACATTTTCAATCTGTGCCAATGAATCGGTTTATGTTTTCACAGTGTTAAAATTGACAAATTTCTATCAAACTTACGGCCCAACATGCTTCAATAAACTAGCGCCATAATTGATGTAAAAAATGTAAAGTAATCAATTGATGATAAGTCTTTTGAGAGACAAAAAATGCAACCGTTAGGTAAGCTATTGTCGGCAAGTGAACAAATAGCGTCATTTTCGCACAGTTACAACAGCGCAGGTGGATATTTGTTGTTATTTTTAGCACCTGCGTTGATTTTCTATCGTGCATGGCAGCAGAGGGGTAGCACGTTCCAAAAATTCATCACATTTAAGGAAGGACTTTTAACTACCGGTCGTTAGACTTGACTATTTGTTGGCAAAATTGGCAAGAGAAGGAGAGAGAGAGAGAGAGAGAGAGAGAGAATAAAAGGGGGATTGGGAGAGGAGCACCCCTGAGCAGAATTTCCTCTGATAAACGAGAATTTACGGGTAAAAGTATTCGGGAATTTCCTGACATCATATATAGGCTGTGAATATAGGTGGTCACAGCAGGCGTGGCGAACGTTATATCGGAAAATTGCATAAATCAACGCTGTTGTTTTACCTTCGGCATCCCCCATATACTGCACATTTTAAAGAACTTTTTACCGCTGACGGAGAGACTGTGGTAGATTGAATACATTCGATTAGGCATAGTTTCAGCTTCGTAAGAGGTAATTTCGCACGGACGTGCACCCAGATTGTTGTAAATTTTTTACCCCTACATTTGTACATATTCGAAAAACTCGAGTTTCAATGTTCTCAAATTTACGTGGATTTCAGTTGAAAAGATACTACATCGAAGATAAATAAGCTACCACCGAATGCATCACTCTCTCCACACACACTGGTATTATCGATTTCCGCGGCAACCCAACGGCAATTTGTTTTCCCAAGAATTGGACGGGGCGCAGCGTTATAGCTCGTCAATACGATAGGTCCTCTTTAATTTCGGATCAGTAGGGGGGGCGTTTGTTCTCCTTCCGTATGAACGAGAAACCTTGGGGTTCGATACGCTGCGCTATGAGGTTCTATTCGTGAACACTATGCGTAGAACGCATTGCTCTCATGTGCGGAAATAGACGCAAAGCTAACTCGAACACTCGGTAAGTAATAACGTAACAGAAGTAGATGCCCCAAAATCCATAAGCTTGAAGGAAATATTTGTTAAGCTCGAAGCGGTATTGCGTTTTCGTCAGAAGAACACCTTCGCCTTCAATACGTGTAACGTACTTTACACGTGCCGAGAAAATGCGTGAAGAAGAAAGGAATCATCGTATTATCATGAAATATACGAGTACCGTTCAACAGTGCCTGGTACAATACCTACGCCACATTGGATGTAATTCCCGACACGTAACAGTACAGGGTACAAAACCGTGCATTGATTATGCCGCCCTATCTATGATGCCATATAACAACATATCATGTACGACGATGATCGACCCTTATCGCCGTTTGCGCAGGGCCGTCGTTCGGCCAAGGACACCTTGTTCTTATTTGTAATCCGAGTTACAGCTTGCGGAAGCGGAGCCAATACACTCGCCATATGGTATCACGGTTTGGATTTCCGATTTCAACAATTTGGTATATTATAAAATCGCCCCCGCCACGCCGCGCCTCTGATTTTCACACCTATAGGCGAACCTTACGCGCCTCTGTGTAAGTGTAAGAGAGCGATTGGACAAACTTCGAAGATAGGCGGTGAAACACATCCTCCCCCACCCCTCAGCTCTGCAGAACTGATATAGAAGCCAATTCAATTTCCCGCATGCGGCAGGATCCTAGCGAAACTCACAGGGAAAGATCGCTATCCCGCAGGGATGGTTAAGGAGTGTACACGCTGTACGTATCTTTAGGAAGTTAGTTTGTCGATCGTTTCGAAGTATTTCACGACGGGGTGCGACCGCGAGAGGGAGAAACTTCAAACGGACCAAAACAATGTTCGTCGTGGCAAAACGCTTCGAGAGTACCCGATGAATTCACCGGTCTTACAAATGATTACTTTATTTAACACTTGGGTGATTGGGCCAAAGCAGTGAAATCCGGTCGATCATTCGAATTTCGATCCGACCCGGAGACCAGTGGAGACCAGTTGAAAAATCAGAGATCTGGTTACGGTCGGTGCGCGTCGAGCACGGGGAACGTTGTTCGTTATTTTAATGGACTTGATTCGAATTGATGCTACCGCGGGTAATCAATCAATCAGCCAATCAATCAGTCGATCAATTAATTAAGGAGAAACTTATACGTTCGTATATGTATATGTATACAACGGTAATAGCTCAACGCGTGCTCTGTGCCTTGAATTTCCGCACGTGATGACGAACGTGCAGCGACTGAACGACGAATAGACCGAGATGGGCGAACCCGCGAGTTTTCATATATTTCATACCAAAAATCATCCCCATTGTGTTTGGCAATTGAGTTTTCGCTCGATTTACACCACTGGAAAAACCGTGGAATAGATAAGCCGCCGACAATCATCACGGTGAGTAAATTTTCTATTCTACCTACGATATGACCGAAGGTATACGGTGTTATCTTTTTCCCACGCTCGATTACTCCGGATGCAAAATTTCTCAACCGAAAGAGTTAGCACGGTCGCATCGAACGTCAACCTAACGAGCAGTGATCAGTCAACCGCGTGATTTATGATTCCAATAAAACTGGTTGCGATTGCGAAAGCTCATCCTTCGGGTGCAAGTTGGCTATACATAATAGATCGGCAGAATGAAAAATCTCTCGTCAGTATCTCGATTGACCTTTAATTTAGAATTGAGTGATTACCCTGGTGAAATGATTTTATCGCAATTTTCACCGCACGTGGAAAAGCGTGGGCGTTTTTTTTTTTGCGGAACGAGAGTGAATTAATGTAGAGGATTCTCGTCCGCGATTGCTTTAGTCGACTGGGTGGTTTGCCCTGACGCACTTCATCTGTGGTACTCCTATTACAGAGTTGTTGGACGGTGGATAGGATTAAGTGGCTGGTTTCTGGCTCCAGACAGTTGAGACGAGAGGGCGGAATTGGCAGGGTGCGTACCTAATGCAAAACAGTGCTTCGTGTCGTGATAAGTGGCACTTGGTTTTTCGAATATTACATAGAGAATTTCCGCGACGCAAGGTTCAAAAGTTTTTAGCTTTCTAATTAATAGCTTTTGTCAAGGCCAGGCTAAATTGCTAACAAATTAACCGCAATCAACGCTCAAATTATGCGAGTCCCTCGCTTTTGTACCGTGGAGCCACACTTGACTGTTTGATGGCTTTTCAGTTGAACGACGGTATATTGTGGAAAGAATAACATTTCAAGGTCTTGAGAGATTCCACTGCAAATATATACATCCACCTACCCACGTTCATCTGCAGTACTGCGCAGCAGCGGTGGAAAAGGGACCCTGTGAAACAGTATCCCCTCAAGGAAACCGAGCAGTATTCCAGACAATTCTAA
Organism: Neodiprion pinetum; assembly: GCF_021155775.2. Lineage (NCBI taxonomy): Eukaryota > Metazoa > Arthropoda > Insecta > Hymenoptera > Diprionidae > Neodiprion > Neodiprion pinetum. Next base: position 33,190,720 of record NC_060234.1, read on the forward strand.
ATCAAGGGAGTAATTTCGCCAAGGAGATAAAAAAAAGGCGCAATGCTGATTCGAGCAGCTGTTTCTTATTAATAATTACAATGTTACAGAAACCTCTGCAGATCCGTTGAAAATCTAATTATCACTTTGTCAAACGATATGCGCATGTAAATTTTGACTCGAACACAACGTTTCAATCGATTTTTTTTTCTTTCACAATTCACGCGACGACGAAATAAGTCTCCCTTGGCCTTTTGAGACTGGGAAACCCATACGAACTTCTTGGATGCCCCGTTCCAAAAGGGGAATAAAGTAAAGAAAAACTTAAATTCGGAAACTTAACTCTCCAATGAGTGTATCCGCGTCTCCACCGCGTTCTGACTACCAGGGAACTCTGGTACCACCGGTAAGACAAGTTCGGCGAACAGCTAAACCTTCGGTTGAATTAGGGCTTTCACCGTCGGCCAACTTTTAAGCGTAACGCTATATGCTTGTAATAATCAGCCAGATCAGTCTATAATTACTTACAGACTTCGCCTAAATCACGACGGATAACTGCCATGCTTTGACGGATCAATATCACACGCATAGTTAAACAAGGAACCATTTGTTCTACCACAGCTAATTGTAAGTTTTACTTTGATCTGGACTCATGTTGAACTGGGCATGGGTACCGAAAAATTGTCGAGATAATTTTCTGGATCTTAACTCAACGGAATAGGCAAGAGTATTTTTGGTGCGACAAGGCAGAATAGTTTCGCTTACTGTGCTGTTTCGTTGCAGTCTGTATATTGGATACTGTAAAAGAGCAACGTAACTCTGGGGAACACCGTGAACAGCTACGCGTGATAAGCTGATACAGTTTCGAAGTAGCCACGTAAGACAAACGACCGGGCGGTCATTCATTATCTCGCGATCGTTCGTATCGATTTTGTACCAAGGCGCTGGTGCAGATGGAGTTTACTCTATATCTGCACGCGCATAGAGTTTCAGTATGCAAAGCTTTTCCCATAATCCGATAGTTCACGTAAATGAAATTTCTCGTCACTGCATGGAAAATTGAACGAAAGCTTGACTAAGGCAAAGCGAAACATCGCATTATGATAGAAAGGTTTCACCCTTGTAGGTAAAATAAGCGTGCGGGTTTTTCCACCTCAGCTCCTCTATTCATTACAAACGAATTGAATTACACAAGTTGCGGGTTGTTTGTTTGTTCGGCAGATGAATTTTGCAAAATTAAATGCTCCCAAAGCCACGTGAAACTCTGGAATAAATCACCTGCGGTATCGCGAATATTATATACTTTGACCTTATCGTAACGTTAAAAAGCACCAAGGTAGGGTTTTGAGTTCACAAACTCGTATTACTGTCACCGTACGATATACTGACGTATATTACCCACAACAAAACGCTCGGCTATATGAGCCAGAGCTACAGCAACGCAAAACTCTTGTTCAACGTATCAGAGCCGATTGCTTAGAGTCAAAATATAGCCGAATAAATTGAGGAAAATATGAAAATTTATGATCAAGGTCGGAATGCGTTTTACTGCAAAGGACGCGCACCCAAGATACGAGTCTCTGGACTTCATGACACTGTCTAGTCGGAACCTCTGCTAACAGCTGACGTCATGATCTTCCACGACGCAAACTTTAAGGGCAACCCTAAGTACCGACAGTTTTTTTTTAAAGAGTTTTTAGAAGCATTGAACAGCAAGAGATCGCGAACGAGAACTAGCTTACGCGATCCATCAGGGTGATGAAGGTCAAGTTGTCGGAGACAGACCTGATCGCTTGAGAGTTGAGGACGGTAAACCAGACCCTTATCGTTCGATCGGGTATGTGAAATTTACCAAAAGTGGCCTCGGGCCACTTAGGAACGAGAAATAAGTAAATTCGGTAGCGGAGATCCGCACACAAGCGAAATTACTTAAAGACTTCTAGAGAATTTGGAATACCTTTCGCCAAATACTTTCCACAAATTGATGAAAATATCCGAAACGTATTATCATGGAGTGCTGTAGGACAATAAAATTCCAAGTATCTTAACACGCATACTCTGAGGCAGTATTATCTCAGGCTTGATGAATCGCAGGTTTTCAGATGCCTCGTCGATACTTGTGTAATACCTGAACCAACAAGTTTTTGTCATGTTGTCATTTTCGTGTTGTAAAGAAACCCAGTACGTGCTCTTATTGTACGTCCCAGGGAGGATGAAAAAAAAAATGATTGACCAAAGTGATTGCTTGGTCACGTAACGTCCCTGTTCGGCTTGCTTCTTTTTTTGTTGCCGTGTATGTATTTATTGGACAGAAATTCTTGGTTGAAAGAAAGAGAATCATCAAATCGATATGGAACCAGAAAAGTAATATACTATAATACTTATACGAACTTCACTAAAAGAATCGTTGCGACTAAGTCGCTCAAGCGTCGCAAAAATTTATAACTTTCCTTAGCGCCAACGGTGTGCCAACTTCAATATACCCCCCTTTTCATGTATAAAATGTACAACATGAATCGTTTGCACGATTATGACACTGTAGTGAAAATCTCGTCTCGAGTGTCACAAGACTTTTAAAAACATGTAGGCTCACTGGGAACGAAAAGAGAGGTAATTTTACGCGATGGGATTACGTATTCATGCGTGGAAATTGAAACCAAGCATATGGAAGTAAAACGTTCGCCTTACAGCCTTTACTGCCTGGTACACCAGGCTATTGTTTGAACGCTCGTCTGAAACTGGCATCAAGTAGGCCTGCGCGTTGTTAATAAGACTAATAGCAGGGTCATCGAAACGGGCGAGGGTAAACTGCAGCAATTAGGGAAGAGTAGGATAGAGCAGGCGTATATTGGACACTTTGATCGCCCGAGATGGAAGTTCTAGCGCCATGGGTGCTACCTACGCCACATTCGAATAAGCGATGTCATCAATCGCAATCGTTGCATCTGTATCAAAATTCGGAGTTTTGAACACATGCAGAAAAATCTGTGCACCTGGCTGGAAGACGACAACTAGTCAATATTTACAGTAATAAGATTTCTCAGTTATGAATTTGCTTTTCTGTTTCTGTAACTTGCGACTACATTTACCCACGCATCCTAAATGGAAGAGACATATTGCCGTCGCTATCAGAACTTAAACACCCTTGCCTCAGCGGCAGGTGTTCACACGGCAAGTTCGGTGCAAAAGTAGCCAGATCAGATACTCTCAAAGGTTACCATAATTTAGCGAGTTAAATCAACGGAAAGGGTTCGGTGACTTGGAAAAGAGAGCTAAGCAAACATTGACGAAATGTTCTATTTTCACCGATATTCGTGTATAAAATAAACGTCCGCACGTTTGGATGGCAGGATGCCTGAAAGGTCGCATTCTCAAAACATTAAGACATCGAATTGGGTCGGTACACAGTGGAGATCGCCTTGACCTACACGGACTTTATGTTCGCCCAGGGCTATCAGCCCCATTAAACACGGACGTCTTCCGATATTTTATATAAACAAGACAGGCACACGCAGGCGCAAATATATTTGCAGACGTATACGCGAGTGTGTGTGTATACATATCATCTATAAAGAAAGAGACTCGTCACGCAACGTCAGAGTGAAATTTTATAAAAGAAAGGGCTGGTAAGTTTTCTTTTTCTCTCAGCGCCCTGGCCCTAACAAAAAGATATTGCCAGCCGACCTGAAATCGACTTAATGTCAAGACATGAATCTCGTCGGACGTCGTAAAGTCGCGGATATTAGACGAACAAAGGGTGCTCGCGGGCGCGAATATAATTGAACGTAGGTACAAGCCTGCAAGAGATGAAAGAGTGACCTCTCTGTGTTCCTAAGTGCTTTTTTAACTCCCTGCCGCGGGACAGTGAGAAAAAAAAATGATTTAATAATGATGTAAGGAAATAGATTTAATGAGAAACGGTTTCGACATATTTCGAAGCCCTGTTTTAAAGTTGAAATCAGAATCCTCGATTTCATTTCATACTCTGCACACTCTACGTCACTCTACACAAACCTACGTAATATACGCATAGGGGGTCGATTCAAAGAGATAGGAGAATATTATTTTTTTTTTAAAACTCAAAAAACCCGGTCCCCAGGCAAACTCGACTTGACTTGAGTTTCTGTACGTCTGGAGAATGTTCTGTAAAATTTTCAACTTCCAAGTCGCATGCTGTCATGAGTTTCATAGGACTAGACGAAAATAGGCGTTGACCCTAACCGTACCCGTTCTACAATTGGAAAAAAATATGTCAACTATCATCATAATATCTCGGACAACGATTATCAATATAGCGGCGCATATAAAGAAAAAAATGCATAGGTTGATGTGTTTTGAACTTTATGTGAGTGTCAGTGGTTCTCAATCCCAGGTCGCGCACAGTCCAGGCCGCAACGTCCGCGTCCGGCCGCCAATTTCAGCGACATGCATGACGGTAACGCGTCTAGACGCATCCAGCCAAATGCCTGAATAGATTTTTATCTCTCAGATGATTTCGTTACTTCAAACGCGCTAATTAATAGCCTTCGCTCTGTTCTCGCAGCATGAAATTTTACGTTCATGCGAAAAAGAAATGATAATGAAATCTGTCCGTCCTCTCCTTCGATAATTTTATTTGACGACGAAAGAGCTACAGGATTCAGCCTACACAAGTTTCCATCGCTGAGCGAATGCCGATTAAACAGAAGTGGGCAATAGTAATAACGGTTTGAGCCGTTACATATGCTTGTGAACTACTAGCAGAGTTTCTAGTTGCCCCATATTGAGGGAGGAACGCGCGTTGTTACACTTTGTCTATAACCTCTAGGAGATAGAAGCGTATAGTCAAAAGATGCGATACGTGGTTACCTAGGTTGATGCGCACCACGACCGCAAGGAAATAGCGCGGTTTCTCCTTGGTAGTGCCGGCTTGAAACGCGACAGCATATTCTGGGAGTATGACGGGTTGATAGATTCTAGGTTGAGTTAAATTCTCTGCCAGCGTGTCGGGCTACGGCGGTAAAACTTCACCTCTCGAGAAACATGTGCGTACGTTATAAATGGGATTACGACATGATGGCGATGATGCCAGAGACGAAGGACATCGTAAAGGTTACTACGGTGTTAAACTGCCGAAGGTTGGTAATTCGGTTGGCCTATAACACATCGACCCGCCTTCTACCAAAACAAAAAATAGACGGGTTTGTAACAAGATATACACGGTATGCTCCGGTGATCGTATTTCATTTCGAGGGTTTGCAGTTACGTACAAGACATTGCTGGCAAAAAATCAAGGTGAGTTCGTTCCGACGGTAAACTCGAGGTGGTATTGCCGGATTTTTTAAAAGATATTTTCCGAGGCGTCGCCTCTACATCCCCGAAACCTGCATTACGCGAAAAAGCCAAGTATGCGAACGTAAGCCGACACTATACCCGCGGCTTATACCAACGGTATCACGGTAGATTTAGCGAGGTACTTTGCTTTCTGCCACTGACGCAGCATTTTTTACCTCTGCGTACCTATACGCTAACTTTATGCGGTGGCCGTTCGAGAGAATTGCTAAAGTGAAGAAGTTGCGCGGGATGCTTAGACTGGGTCACGTGAATAGCAGTTCTCCAGGCAACGACAAAGTAGCTTCCTGACCTAATTAAGTACCGTTACGTCCTAATGAGCCATCACTGCATGGGTTGATGTCGGAGAATTTCACCCCCTATAAGGTGACAGTAATATAGATGAGCAATTTCGAAAATTTCTACGAGCCAATCCGCTCGGGGCGTCACCACGTTTGAACATATATATGTGGGAGATTCCACGTCAAATCGAACGAAAAAACGAGATTTTTTCCCTGATCACTTTTGATGTTTTCCCCCTTTTACTCACTTCAAGTTCGTATTAAAAGCGTCAGATCTGAATTTTTTCAGATTTTCCTGACGAAGCACTTTCTTACCACAGCTAGTCGAAAAATCAGCTTTTGACGATTTCTCATTTTTTCAAGTTAAGATAGCTCGAAATTCAGACGACATACGGGAAAAATTCCTATAAAAAAGTTTCGCATCTTTGTATGAAATTCCCAATAATAATTTTGGGCCATTTTTCGTTCCCCATTAAAGTACAGTTTTGATGAAAAATTTTCGATAATCTTCTGTAACAAAATTGTGCCCGAATCGAATGGTCTGAAGTTTTCACACAGCATATCTTTGTCAATACCAAAGATTGTTTACATGTTTCGTAGTAGGCGGAAAAGTAGTTCAAAAGTTACACGTAATGGTTTACATGGAACTGTGAAATTTCTCATCCGTACGTACTGTAATGTGGCGGTACGAATAGTAAAAGTTATACAGTCGGTATTACGACACGCAACAAATCGTGGAATTCTTACCTTGGATGAATATGCTTCAAAAATCTTGTCCGGCAGTACGAAACTCACATATCATGTCAGGAATTGTAATAAACGATCGACTGAAGTAAACTCCGCAAGAAAAAGTCGTCAACTGTTATAAACAACACGCGTAACAATTGAAGATCGCACTCGAGTGCGCAGTAGCGCCACGCGCAGGGTGAGGAAATTGCTTACCGCGCCGCGAAGTTTGAACCGAATTCACGCCACTGTGTGAATATTTGTCGATATATTTTCCGAACCACTGCACCGCCCACTGGGACGTTTTCAGACAACCTTTCGCATTGAAGAAGGTACGCTGTGTATAAATTGTAGCCCATTCGATTGGGGCACTTTTCGGTTATGAATAATTTGCGCGCATTGTGTATCAAAACTACACTGAAACGGAGTATGAAAAATCTGAAAAAATACCCTCGAGAAGTTGACAAGAGAACTTAAAATTTTTGTGAAGGAACTTTTTTCATATGTCGGCCGGGTTTTAAGCTACGTAGACGCGAAAAATCAAAACATTGTCGAAATCAATTTATTGGATCAGTCGTCGTGAAGAAATTATGCGTTAGGAAAATCTGTAAAAATTCAACGTTTATCCTTTCAATGTGTACTTTGATTGTGTGAAAGGGCAATCGGATTAAAATGGGTCAGGGAAACCGATCGATCGATTTGACATGGAATACCTCGTATATAAGTTTATTATAACGTTACCACATTTCGCGAACTCGGGAGCTCAAAAATAGTGGTACCTGGGCACATAGTGTGCTATCTCATCCGATATGCCATCATTTCACCTCATCCCTGCCATCGCGGATCAGCCGTACAGCCAGAAGGATTTATGAAAAATTAAAAGTTAGATCATCTTATACAAACTCGAAACTTTATATGTATCTTTTGCATTCTTGCCATCTCTGGAATTAGTCTTACGTTTAGTCTAATTATGTACACTGTGAGTTATTATATGCCGGGTTCAAAAAGTGTGCGCTTTTAAAGGTGCAGACAGTCAGATCCTGAGCTGATTGTGAGAAGAGCGGGGACAGACTAGCGAGACGTTAGCTAAGAGATCGGGTGTGGGGAACATTTGTCACTTAATAAGACTTGGAGCGATAGTGGTTGTAAAAAATTGGGTACTTAAGAACAGATGCATATACTTGGAACTTTTGTATGGGTCGTGAATATATCGAAGAAATAGTAAACCTGTCATATATTTTTATAACACCGTGCTTTAGTCTTCATGAATGTTGTTTATGGCTTGCGTAATATGAAATTTTATCAATGAAATCTGAGATCACAGCAATGTGTGCGACAGCTTTTTATCACCGTGTCACCAAGATTTCATTGTACATTAATAAGTTACATATCTAAAACATCCTAGAACCTTTATTCCGCTTGAGGTACATCGCGTATCTGATGGTATAAGGACGTATTCGCCATTATACGACCTCTTATCACACGTAAAGGTAAAAAGGCGTATTTTTTTCTCCTTTGTATTTACGCGAAAAACATGAGGATGCATTGAAATTGAAAAATGGATGAATTAATGGTAAAATTTCGTAAGTACTGTTGGTTAACACGGTTATGATCTTTTATCACTAACTTTTTGAGAAATAATCACGTTCTATAATGGTGTAAGGTCTCATGTGGGGTCACACACGACCTTATACCGTTACGTACGATATTATTTTTTTTAGAAAATAAAAAATTTTAAACATTCTTACCAAAATTGAGAAAATTCTCATAAAATACTGTTATCAACCATATATAAGTTTATTGATTTCCTGATAATCAATGTCAAGGGCAAGAGTCCAACAAGTGCAATATTTCTACTTCGTCTTAGGTGTCAGAATATCTGTTTACAGCGCCGGGTGCATTATAAGATTTTTACGAGTAATTTGATCCTGCATTTGCACAGTTAAACATGAAGCTTGACTTTAGGAATCTAACAGTAGTTATGATAAAATTTAAGAACATGAAAAGACATAAAATTGTAACGATTGAATATCAGTTGAATTTTTTCGATAAAATAGACAAATCTCGTTATTATTTCCATGAGGATAGAAAACAATGATTGTTATACGAAAGCACCCGATGTTGTGATATGTATTCAATCGGTAAAATAAGATCGCCGCATAATCCTCACGATTGTAGGAAGAAGAAGTTGCAAAGAATATTCCAACAATGAAAGGTATACCGTTATTATATCTACACGACGCCACGGAAATTCATGCCGAAAGTTGATCGGATCGAAACTCTGCGGAATGTTATATTTGTGTCGGAATACACGAGAGCCGAGAGCGCAGATGCGGAAGTCAGGATGGAGAATAATGCCTACCGCTGGGGGTGGTTGGCCCACGACGAGTTGACCCCACGCGGGTTGAGCGACCTCCGCAGGACAACATGCATTATCGATTCGGCGTACACGTGGTTCCGCCGCTGCACCGTTCGCTACGTTATTCGGTACGCATCCCCCGCCGGAAATGGCCTGGAATAGCACGTGCTCCTAGAGCAAGGAAGGATTGCCTTTCGCCCATACTAAATCGCGAGGAAAGCTTCCAACTGGATAACAGCGAATATCGAGGAGCTTTCCGCGTATAATCAGGGAAGGGTTGACGTGCTGTCGCGGAAGGGTTCTGCGGGATCTTTATCCGAGCTGATGGAAGCTCAACCGAAGCCCTCGGACGAATGCGGCAGAACTTGATCCAATCGAAGATCGAAGTCTATAACGCCCCGCACAAACTCTGCTTCCCACTTCACCCCCTACCAAACGTACGTTCCAAGGATCTTTTCCGCGGCGTCGTGTTCGAGGCGAAAATTTGTCTGCATAAATCATTGTTTATCTTTAAATACATACTGCGAATATCAGGAAGACGTCGGTCCGCTTCGCGGCGGCTCGTCAATAATGATCAAGCGAACGTTGCTAACGGGCGAAAATTTCTCAACAGTGGTATAACATTAGTCTTACCATTCATCCTAATCGCATGGATCTTCTTTTACACCCCATACATTTATTATGATTATACCGTCACTTATTATTTCCAATTATAATTATCGTCTGATATTATTATCGCTGAATCCGTCAGTCCTTTCCATTCGCCTCAATGTAATACCTACACTCCAAACATTCATCATGATTATAAACGGAGTTGAAAACTCTTACCCGCTTTAAAAGTGAAGTATACGCCATACCTACGAACAATTATCGCTAACAAGCCTGGGAATATGTTCTACACGGAGACTGTGTTGTTTATAAAACTTTTAAACTGCATGAACTTCGTGCACACGTAGACAGAAGCATACGGTAGAACGTTGAATATGGATGTGGAAAGGTTTACATGATATACTACAATAGGGGATGTTGAGTGGTGGCAGCAACCGCTACAGCCAGTCCAGTAGCTTTTCCATGTTCGTCGATGTCATTCGTGTTCCGGAGGTTGGTTTGCCCGGTGGTGAAATCGGGTCACGGGTCTGCTTCACTATACTTGTTCGTTCGTTATAGTTTTCCGGCCGCTAACGTTATACCTACGTCGGAACGGAAGCGACTAATCAGGCTGACTCACGACCTTGTTTTCGATTCCAAGTTTATTGCAGGATAAAGAAGTCAGGCTAAGAGCTTGCGTAGAATTTGAGACTACGAAGCATTGAATTCGGTGCCTATAATTAATCGTCATGGACGAAATTTTTAAACTTACGAATCCATCAGGCAGGGACTTTATCACGCGCTTACCTCCGTGCCAATTTAACCGATTCAAAGTTGGGGTTGCTTCAGGCAAGCGCACCTCCACCTCCCTATTACATTCCATTGTTGGCTGATACGCCTCAACAACTTTTCAATTAATTATGTAAATCTCAACTCAAATCACAACGTTTCACAGAAACGGTATAACGGATTAACTTGCTGCTTATATGTACTCTGGCGAGGTTGAAAATCACCCAGAAAATTCGACGCTACAGTAACGTATCTAATTAATTGACGAGAATCGGAAAATTTAAATACAACGTTTCTTTTCATGCAGCTACAGAAAAAATTGCGGGCACCTGAACCCTTGAGACATTGTTCGCGTAATATGTTGTATACAACAATTAATATCAAAATCTGAAGATAATGTTTCGTTAAAAGCAGTTTTTGTGTTCAAAAAAGGTTTTTCAATTTTCATTGTAATCCTGATCCAGCATCCCAGTGAACAAAAACTACGCTACCTTTTCAATTCCAATTTCACGAATATTTGAATTAGCACGTTTATATTCTTTGAAATTGTGACGTTCAACTTACTCGATGAATGTAATTCATTCATTCATTCATATTCGAATTAATGTGGATTGAAATCATCTTGCGATCGATTTCGAATCACATGTTGAAACGACTAGTTACATTCGTTGGAATAATAAAATTTCCAAACTAATATTGTCTCAATCCGTAGTTCCGACAGATGAGAATTCGATTTATTTTACTGGACTGATACAAATAACATCTCCTGCAAGATATGAACTTCAACAACCTCCTGGAGAAATGACAGAGCTTGTAAGCATGTTGTTGTTGTAGTTCCCCCTCTACCTGGTCGTGAAGTTGGAAAAACATTTCAGACGATGATGCAGTAGAAAAAAAAAAAAAAAACTATGCGATAGTAAAGCTAGAGGCACGACATCACCTCGGAACGGTGTATTGGCTTGTAGAATTCTTGTACCGTAGATAGAACCTTGTCGTTCCAAGGTGACGATCACTGCTCCCGTGATCCCACTTCACACTAAAAGAAAGTTCCCAAGGGTCTGAAGACAGTTCCTCGCAGGTTATTCGACGGAAACTTTCCCTCTAGAGACGAATAAATGTCACAGTACGGCTACTACTCGATGGGCTTTATCCTTGGTGGCATTATTGTTCAACCTCATCACCGTCCAGAGACTAATTACGACTGTCGGAACTTGGCACGTTTCTGTATTACGGCGATAGTCCCCTGTAGCTGACAAAGACGAACAGTCGTATTGGTCAGAGTATTGGTCATTTCGGGTATATTGCCTCGACTGCGTGTGTCGACGGTGAAAGATATCTTCCGTTTCGTTCTCTCGTTACTCTATAACTACATTTCCGCAAATTGAGTCAGAGTATGTGATCGATAGCGTAGCGACACCGATTTATTGAAATTAATTTAATTCAACCCCGAATTGTGATGATAATTTATTAGGACAGTCTGTAATCCCCCACGCTCCCAAAGTTGTAAATGATGAAGGCTTCCGAGCATCTCGTATATAATGCACTAGGATATCTGTCAAGGATCCACGAGCCGTGTCGACCAAAACCCATACAAGTAACAAAACTTCTGTAATTACGGATTAACGTAACGAGACCCGATTCCTCCAACATTAATTGAACCTTAAAGTAATTTCAGCCTATCTTTAACCTATAAAGAAAAAATTGAATTGACTGGCGATAGTCAATCAATTAAAATTAAACCCTGTCAAAGCCGCTTCTAATCGAGAAAAGAACGGGCTCTATCAGTTTGACTGACACATCGATTGAATCCGCAAACAAAAAAATAAAAAGATTCAAAACTCCAAATAATTGTTAACTTACCTGTTTCTTCAACGTCTGGTTTCTCCTTCTTCTTTTCGTAGAAACAATAACCACCTGGGCTTACCCTTGTGAACTTTTGGAAATGGCTCACCTCCTCCTCTCCTTGATAAACTAACAATAAAACTAATAAACATGCTAAGACTGGAGACATGCCATTCGAACGAGAAAAGGACAGGGTTTCAATTGATGCCAAATTAACGGGTCGTCTATTGGTTCCAGCAGCCGGTATCGTTGCGAGAAACGAGGACTGTCAATGGTTCGTTTGAAATACCTCGACCAATCGGCGTGGAGCGTAGCGACCGCCAACAGACGAAGCAACATGTCCGTTCTCCCGTGAACTGTCAAACGACGTGCGAAGATGTTGATCGTGTAAAATTTGGTGATAACAAGCAATCAGAAATGATAATCGTACTGTTCCACGCTCTCTATTACTTCGGAAGATATGTTTATCGGAATTTTTATGCTCGTTACGGCGAAACCGGAGAAATCTCGGTCACAAATCAACTATTGAACGTGACTGAGGCGGATTATGATGTCCCACCTGAAGATGAACACGTTTTGGGAGATTTTAAAGTGAAATTCTTTCCTCCTGTATACGTCCAGAGATATAACGCTGTACATGATGTTCTAGCCAGCGCGCAATACCACAGGAAGATTCGAAAGGTATGATTATTTTTACTCTTGTCCGATGGTAAAACAACGTGTGACCTAGCCTAAGGACTTCACAACTAAGTCACTTGCTGGTCCAAAGTTTTTTTTCTTCTCACTACCAATTACGGAAATATAAACATCATTCTGAAGACTATCCTACTTTCTATCATGCTTGCTGCGATTATAGGGATCGCGTAATAGATAACTGCCGGTATGTAATTGTTTAGCGGTATCAAGCGACAACGATACCAAATAAATGTATGGCAAAAGTTAACCACAAATTGGGTCATTTGGTACTTATTATATTTATACGTTATCCGCTCACCATCATGAATCTAGTAAATACGTACTTTTACCATAATGGAGATACTTATAGACGTAATATTATGAAATCATCACAACATTACTCATAGCAATATGGTTAATTGCCCGCTGACCTTTGATAATCTGGCCACAAATTTCAGCATTAATAAACTTAGTTTCCAACTTTGGCTTTACTACTTCAAATATTACTACTCCATTATTTTCTGGTCTGTTCTAGGTGATAGACTTTGGCTGTGCTGAGCTCACTTTTGCAATACATTTGAAAAATACAGACGGTATACAGGAAATTATTTGTGTAGACGTGGATAGGCCATTGCTGGAAAAATTTCAGTCAAAGGTTGCACCTTTACATTATGATTATCTTGCTCCCAGAACTGAACCTCTTACAATCCATGTTTGCGAAGGTAGTGTCGCACACAACGATAACAAATTAGCAAACTCTGACGCTGTTATTTGTATCGAGCTGTAAGTTTTAAAGATACGCTTATTTTTCAAATCAGTTTGGTTGAAAAACTATTTCCAGACATACGTGGGGACATTACAATTACGTGTACTGTACATATTATCGAGGTCATTGTTAGTTTCATACTCTCTCATTCATATCCGTTAAAATAATTGATGTCTGCCGGTATAAGGTTTATTTGTAAATTTTGATCACGTGTGACTTGTCAGAATAGCAAAAATTAATACTGCATTACTTTTCTTCAGAATTGAACATTTGCATCCAGACGAATTGGAAGCATTTCCACACAATGTCTTTGGATTCATCAAACCCCAAGTAGCTATTGTAACAACGCCCAATGCCGATTTCAATGTTCTATTTAAGAAAATGAATGGCTTTCGACATCCCGACCACAAGTTCGAATGGACAAGAGCACAGTTTCAGGATTGGTACATTCAGATATTCATTGTGTGCATAGTATAAGTGTGCTTAAATTTTCTTGTGGAGAAAAATATGTAAACTTCAAAATATTTTATTTATTATTATCTCTGATCTCTTCCTACAAATTTGTAACACTTGTAGCACTGTCTGAAAAATATTCTTGTGGGTGGTGACTTCTTACCCACATATGTTATGTCTAATTTCCTTTCTTTTACAGGGCTAACAACGTCATCTTACTTTATCCTGACTATGAAGTAAGCTTTCACGGAATTGGCGCTGGCCCTCCGGGTACTGAAATGTTAGGATCATGTTCTCAGATGGCAGTATTTCACTGTCACACCAAATTACCACAAAGTGAGGAACTCGAGGGAGTTGATGGTTTATTAAAGACAGTTGTATTCCACGAATATCCGTACAGAACGGATAATCGTTCAGATGAGCAGAAAATACTAGACGATGCTGTTTACTATATACGTTTATTATCATCACGTCAGGAAGAGCTGGCAGAGGAAATCCCACTGGCGAAACTGATGTTTTCGGTTGAAAAATTTCACATATCAGTTGATGTACTCAGAAGTATACTGGAGGAGGCACAATGGGCGATTGTAGATAGAGAAGATGGACCTGTCGTTGTATTGCCTCCGCAATCTGGATTCTCAATAAACTCTGATTTGGATGTTGATGAGTTTCTAGATAACGACTATCGACACCACGACCATGAAAATGATTGGGATACTACGGAAGTAGGCACTCCCCCTGGTTATTATTTTGATAGTTACATGGAAACAAATACAGAAAATTATACAGAAGAAGGTGAAAATTGGGATGATGAAGTGCATAGTGATACTCGTGGCAGCAATTATAATCTGAACAGCAACAATCTGGAGCACTCTGAAATGCACGATACAGAAAATCCTGGGGACAGTTTAGACAATCAGCAGACTATGGAAGATTTGAATGATGAAGATCTATTATTAAACCCATCGCAAGACCAATTGAACATAACACCTGGTACATTTAGTGCTGAAACAGAGCTGTCGATTAATTTTGTTCCGATTGAATCAGATTCCACAAATATCGATTACTCTAACGATTCTGGTAACACGCTCAATTCGGCGCAACAAAACTTGTCTGTACCACTTCACGTGTCTACTTTATCACAGACATTACAGTGTCTAAACAATGACGGTGATCACTCCTTGACTGCAAAAAGGAACCATGATTTACCTCAAGAAGACTTAAAAAGCTCACAAAATGAAGGAAGTTATGTAGGAACATGCATGAAGGGTACTGAAAATTGCACAACAAATGAACAGGCTAACCTTTTTGTTCATCCTGGTTTGAATTCTTCGCAGCATATGGAGCATGAAAGTAAATGCAGTTCAGAATTACAAACGTGCTCCTATCTGGTCGAAATGGAAAATCATATTAAAAATATTGATTTACAAGTTGACACGTGTCTGCCATGTAATCAGGTGAAAAGAATACTGTCCACGAATTCTCCATCAAGATACGAAGAAACAGAAGCAAATACAGACACTGACTTTTATTCAGAGGCAAACAAAACATCTTCCATTTCAACTGAAGAGGCAACATTGTTGTTGTCATGTGAGAAAAGTGTACTGATTGATAATGAACATTCATTATTAAATGAAAAGAGGTCTTTGGTAAATGAACAGGCTTTTAATAATGACAGAGAACATTCGAAAGTAAGCGTTGGTAGCACTGCAAAAAATTGCAATGAATCTACATCTTACAGTCACGATAACCATAATCTACAATGTTGCACAAGCATCGAGTGTTTACACACCAAAAATAAAGGGTCCTATGTAAGCATCTCTGATTTCTCTCCAGCTACAAGTGATAGTCGTAAACGTTTCTATGCTTCATATGATGATGTAGATTCTCATTCTCAAAAGTTACAAACTGATTTGCTTGACAATGAAATAGACAGATTTGAAGGGATGAAAAGCCAAGATAGCATGTCATTCAAAAGTATAAGTGACTGCAGTTTGGATCTTCAACCGAAATATACAAGTACACCTCAGATATTGGCAGATTCCTATCAAATGCAGATGACAGGCGATAATAAGGCACAAGAACTTTCAGAGCAGGCGAGCTTAGACGAGAACAAATGTGTACTGTTGCTCCAAAGTGCTCCACATATTGTGCAACAATTCCCTGTGGTTGAAGGTAAAGATTCTGAAAGTCTAGGTCATGAACCTATGATGGAGCAAATACTAGAAAAGTCGGAAGATCAATTTTCCGATCCGGAAATGAATTTCTCATGTACAAATATTCAACTCTACCAAAGTGACAGTTCCTCAAAAGATGATTCTAGCTTACAAAAAAAATCCTCATTCGAAGGTATCATTAACACATAATTAGGGCTAAATTAAATTTAAAGATTATTTGGGAAATGAATGATTAACATGTGATATTCTTACAGGTGAAAAGTTAATCATGAATGACTCAATCTACTTAGAGTCAAGAACTGTTGAAGACATTTTTTCAAGTACGAGTCAACTTTCTTTGCAAAGCAATAGCGATATCAGTTTATCTGGAACTGCAAGTACTGCAAGTAGCAATGTAGATAGATGGTATGTGGCAGAAACAAACCCCATGTATCAACGAGATATTGTTGTACTAAAAGGTGGAAACGATACTGCAGACAATCCTAATGAAGAAGCAGCATCTGACAGTGACGCAACTGTGTATGGTGAAGGGAGAAGTGATGAAAGAGAAAACGATAAAGCAACAAGTCACACATCGAAAACAGCAGATCACTATTGTGAACATACAACGAATGTTTCAGTGCAACACACCTTCAACGAACATATCGATGAAAATTTAGACAAAACAGTAAGCACATTTGGTACCGAAAGCGCTACATTGTCTTCCAGTGACTGGGTGTATAGTAAAACGAATCATAAATTTCTTTGTGAACTTTCGAAAAAAAGAAATTATACAGAAAATGTTGCTGATGATTATTCTGTAAAAATTCCAGAAGATGAAGATCATTTAAAAATGGAAAAAATCCGTTCGGATCCTTGTACAGAAGGTAGTACGCGTATACAATATCAGTTTGCGACGGTAAATCATCGCACATCTGCAATATTCATACCAGAGTGTACAGAAATCCAACCAGCCTGTAATACAGATCATGTTCCGTCAATAGCATTATCACATAGTAACTTGGCAAAGCAGACTGCAAATTTAGATGAATCATCTGTTGCTAATGCAAAAATGACTTCAGAAAATTTCTTGGACAATATATGTGATGTATCGAGTTCTAAAATGGCAGCTGAGAGTTCTGTTAGGCGATCAGATCACAGGCTAGATATATCTGAGGTAACAAATACTTTGACTGATTCCACAAAGATCTTATCTGAAAAAGTTGAAGCGACTAAATGTAAATTAGAAGCTACCTTACAATCACAAAGGAAACTGGCTACAAGTTCACCACTCATGTCTGCTGAAACAAAATTAGTTCACACAATTAAAAATGTGGAGTACGTTCAAGATATTGGTAGAAATTGTGACATTGACCAAAATACAACGCAAATTCGCAATCAACAATCTCAGAACAGTGATCATATGACAACAGTTCAGGCTACAACAGAACGGCTCGATTATGATAGAGATCTATCTTCACATTCATTTCAGGGCCACTCGAATTATTTGAATTCATTCGGGGTTTCAAGTGAGATAAAAAATAAAGAGCTACCACTCACTGATATTTTTAACACACATGCAAGTCAATCACAACCAGCGGTACTATCGAACATCAAATCAATTCCAAGTCACGAAACTGTAACTCTATACAATGTAGGAAAAGTTAAAAAGGAACAAAATCAATTACAATACGAGTCGGAGCCCTTGAGAGCCGCAGAATATACAGATGCAAAACCATTTTCACCAGAATCGTTGGACACACCGCCTAACAGTTGGTCTCCAGAAATAATGGATTCTGGTTACCCAAATTCGGCTTCTGCACATGACGTAACACCCGAGTGTGAGTTATCAAGCATTGCAAATGACAGAATATCAGATTCAGATTCAGCCAGTGTCGGAGAAGTTCCTGTACCAGGATTTTACGAGTTCGTCGAAGTTGAAAATGGTGACTTG
This sequence comes from Neodiprion pinetum, assembly GCF_021155775.2. Taxonomy (NCBI): domain Eukaryota; kingdom Metazoa; phylum Arthropoda; class Insecta; order Hymenoptera; family Diprionidae; genus Neodiprion; species Neodiprion pinetum. The sequence continues at coordinate 33,208,619 of NC_060234.1, forward strand.
GCAAATAACAACAGAGACGATGAGGGAAATAACGTAATTGCATTTGAGGCAAATGATAACCTAGATGATCTACAACCACTAATTGATGTACTTGAAAATGACATGGAGAATGAAAACGATATTTATGTACTCCAAAATGGATTTCCGATGTGGCTGTTGAGGATACTAGAGATGGCTAATCCAATAGATCTCGAAAATATTGGGGGTGCACATGCACAATTGTATCCAGCTCTTCAAGAACAAGCGGGTGAGATTTCTTAACCTTGTACATGATTATCCTTCAGATCAAATATTTTAATGGCACAATGGTCTCTTCCATTTATTTCAAATCCATGAACTCCATATTTTGATCCAAAGAGCAATGTGCAGAGTGTAGATAAATCTATTTTGCTGTAGGCGGAGATGCTGCAAATGTAAATGCAGAAAACGATGAGGGTTTTGATAGCAGCTCGTTAGAAGATGATAGCGACATTGAGGATGACGACGCTGATGATGCCACTTCTGTTTCGAGCGACGAAACTGAGGATCATAGTGGTGTGAATCCGAGAAGGGATTGGAGAGCAGGTGGTGATCCATGATTACTAAAATGAATAAAGAGTTGTGCTGGCATGGTAAGTTGATTTGAAAAAGATTCTTACAACCGTTTTACCTATATACCAATATTCAAGTCACATACTTTTCAGAAAATTTGAAGATGGGTGAGTAATTGATATTTAAATTAGCGAGTTTAAAGATGTAGTTCTGCAAACTGATTATTGAAGAGTGATTTTACGTTCCACGACTTTTTTCAAGTGCCAACTAAAAAACATTTAAAATTGCAAAATGTTTTGAGATATTTTGTGACGGTTTGTGCGTAATGCCAGTTCAACAAATTCTGTGCAAACGAGACCTTAATCTTGATATGTAGAAATGAAGAATATGTATGCATATTATAATATTTTTACTACCTTGGTGATACATTGGATTGAACTGAAGGATGGCACAAATAACTTTTGAACAATACAATCAATCATATTCACAGTCAGTTGAAGTGCAAAAAATATTCCAAAGAAATCTTTGTATTCTTTTCGAGTATTTAAGATAGCAATTTCTGGCACCGCAAGTCAGAAATCTGATCCACATGACCTCGAGTTATTTTGGAAAACTGCCGAAAATCATTATCATTGGTTATATCATTCCCAACATTTGTTGGATATTTGAAATGCAAGAACTAGATTCGACTTTGTTGATGTTTTTGTTTTACGTCATTAAGATATATTAAAATTAACAAAGGTATTGTGCTCAGACATGATTAAGATCGAATAAATGTCCAGAATGGTGAAAATATCTATAGAGCTTACAATGTGCTTTAGCGTCGCCATATAAAAAGGAGACAGTACAAGAATTTTATGTACAAAACTATATAATCATCTAATGTGTAATGTAATTGTTTAGGGCCAGTAACTAAATCAAAACTAAACCAACTAAATTTAAAATCTTTAAAAATATTAACGTCATTTATAATTGGCTCCTTTTTACATAGAAAGATAATTTTTACACGTATTTACCAATACCTTCTGACCTCTAACAATTAATAACACATACATGTTGCATCTGCATATAAGTATGTTATTGAGCTTTGTATTTCTATACTTGTACATAAATATCAAAGCTTGTATTGTTTGAAAAATATACAGCTATTTAGAACTAATATTTTTTTTCTAAATCAAATAATCTGTGATTCTTGAATTTTTATTGTGGTTTCCAACAAGTGCAGATTTTTGGGAATGTAAATTATCAATAATAAAAGTGAGAAATTCCCTTGCTGTATATTATACGGCAGCTTCCAATATTGTTAAATTTATTTGAATGTAGAAAAAATTCGTTTGTCAGTACTTCGATAATCTATCTAAAGTATATTATGTCTTTTCACATAAAGGTACTAAATGTTGAAGCTTTAAATTCATTGTTACGTTTTTGATGCATTCAATTTTTTTCTTATGCAACAGGAATAACAATATGTTATATTTTCTGCAAAGTTTAAAATGAATGATATCCATCAAATCAATTTATTGTTAATTAAAACTGTTTGTATTGATTAAACTTTTATAATAAGTCTGTGTGGCTCTCGATCATCACTGTATCATCACGCTTTATGATAGTATTAGATAAAAGCGTAATACAAATTGGTATAATCTGTTATCTATTAGCTTTTCATCATAATACTCTCAGATTTGAATGATAGAGCTGAATAGGGTAAATCTTGTCAAATGGTAATTTTTAGAAGTTGTCATGTATAAAATATTCTAAGACTGAATTCGCATATCATGGTATATTGCTTGAATGATATGAAGACTTTGGACAAAAAATAAAAGATTAAAATGAATCTTGTAAATATATTCATTTTTAATTCCAACAATGAAACTTAAATACATATCAAGAGATATTAGGTTTATAATATTAAAATGAGCAAACAGGTGATCTTTGAAAAAAAAAGATCAATAATGGTAAAATTGCAGTATCTGATAATTGATAGAAAGTGCATTAATTACTCAACTTTTTGTAGCAAAAATCTCCATAATATCAAATATTTCTAGTGGGTTAGTGAATCAGCGCAGTATGTTACGTATTGTATCACTCGAGCGATGAAACTGGCTTGAATGGAAAGTGTCAAAATATTTATCCACATAAATTGACGACCAAGCAAATAATAATTACCTATACTTTTATCTTCATGAAATTAAAATAGGTCGAACTAAGGTATGTAAATAATTGAGCTATTTTATTCAGTCGCATTGTTTATTTCAATAGCGGTGGAATAAAATTACAAGGTGTACAAGGTAACATGTATCAATATAATCACCGTAACTTTTATATGATCAGTTGATTGCTTATTATATTAATATATACAGTTATTGTGTGATCTAACTGGTTTTAGTAAATCATAACATTAATACTATCAGTGTAACCCAAAGTCACTTGCATAATAAGCTTTCACATATCGTTCTCCTTTACTCATCATTGTTTTGTTTTCTTGTTACAAATTTTTTGGAATACTTTGATGTTGTAGATATAAAAACGCAAGTGACAGTGAGCTAATTCTAAATGAAATTTATAATCATGTGTCTGCTTGTATCTGCGGTACGTGGTTATATTCAATGGAGTTCCTATTTATTGGGACTACTAGTGTTTTGTGATCATTACGAAAAGCTCTGAAAACAATAATTACAGTTTTGAACTTAGATTCGACTGATTTTCTAGCCTTCCAATCAGGCAATTTTACCTGTTAAACCTCATCTTTATTACTCCAATGACATGTAAGTACACAAAAGTCATAGCCGGTTAAGAATGGAGGATGTATCAGCCCCCGACCGGAATTTCACTCAAAATTGGTCTAAAGTTTTTTCATACTGAAACTCTAATCTGTACCAAATATTAGAGCCAGTCTGATATTATAACGCGGATAATCAAGAAAAACGTGTTTTCTCAATTTTTGTTCGTATTCCTTTTTCCAAGCAACCAAACCTAATGAAAAACCTGTATCACATTAGAACTCAAAGTTGAAAGAGCAGAATACAAATTCAAACACCACTTTTTTCTTAATAACTTGTATCATTGATGCGGGTGCAACCTCATATTTAGCATGAATTAGTGTTTCATAAAAGAATTGCAGACTAATTTTGAGTGAAATCCCCAGCGAGGGCCTAACGGGCATTCTTGGCCGGCTATGTCCGTTCATATCGCTTTCAGTTGGAATAAAGTCAATTTTTTATTGTTCATAATAACTTTATAGAATTGTCGTGTATTTGTTTCAATGTATAATCATATTTTTCTAGGAAATGCATCGGTCATAACAAAAATGATCTTACTCGTGGATAAACAATGATAAGGTAACTAACTCTACTCTATTCAAATACACTAATCATTTTTGAAAAAAAGTATAGTATCCAGGAAAAGTGTAAGAAATGCTGAGGCAACATATCTCATTATGACTTTGTGATATATTAACACACACGCTCCATAAAAAAGCTCTCTTAGAAAACATATATGCATATCATCAATCGTCGATGATTGAATATTACGAAACATATTTACGATTACATTTCAAGAAATAATCTCAAAGAATTGGACTTTCGTTATTTTTTATACGCATATCCAAGATTTGAAACCTGATTCCCAATATGGCCTCAGAATGATACGTTCATTTTTACCAAAGGAATGGTGAAAGTGTATCTTTGAAAATGTTGACTGCCAATGAAGAACACCTGCCCATTCGTATATTTTCCCAGTTTATGCAGTTCAGTATGTTTAAACTAGTTTTTATAAAACACGTATAATCGTACTTTCTAATGTCTTGGATGTTTTCTATGTATTACGTTTTTATTATATTAATTTTCAACTGTGCAAAATTGTTGATTTAATATCAAATGAGTAATTACAGTTACTTACTAATGAATTAACAATTTACTATGGCAACTACAAAACAAATTTACCCAAATAATATTCATAATATAGGATATTCTACTGGTATAATAGCGCTTAATAAAAAAAAAAATTATTAATTTCATTATTGCAATAAATTTCTTTAGTAATAATGTCTTTATGTGAATTTATGTAACGTACTACGGAATCCTGCATGTATAATTATGTTCTACATGTGTTTAGCTTATCATTTAACTATATGAACATGCACTTCATATACAGATCTTTGTTATGTGCACTGCACAGCATTTTTTTTTTTTGTTTTGTGGACTTCAATCTGATTTTAGTTATATGCTGAAATTAAATCACGAAGTAAATCTTCACTTACTATCCTCATTTTGCTAATATATTTTGAGTCGATACAGATTTATAATCGCACATCTCCTGATACATTTCAGACTCACCAATTCAGACAACTTCCTTCAGATTATCACGGCTCTGAGAATGTATTGTATGTCTTACATCTCCACCAGGAGCACTATCACGTCTCAAAATACCTGGACCAACCACGTCCCGTTTATTAGCAGCTTCTTTTATACTAGACAAAGTTTTACTGAGCCATGGCCAGCTATTCCTCGCAGCTTGGAGCTCGGAAGCAGTGGCATGGAGTTGATGTGTTAGATCCTGTGTAAAAATAAATACCCTTAAAAACCTGTACGGCTGTGACGCATGTCTAATATATAACTGTTAATTGTGACACATCGATATTAGGGGAAAAAAGGAAAAACAAGGTGTCTTACGAACCTGGTTTCTGCATTCAGCCTCTACATGAGCCAATTTAGTTTGTGCTAATTCCAACTCTAACTCCCTAACTCGTTCCTGAGCTCTATGCAGTACTGAATCGATTCTGTTTTCCATATTCTGCGTCGAATCAGGCAGTGCTTTGGGAGATTGCACGATGCTACTTCTACACTGCTCACAGTTAGAAACTTTCGACTGTAACAATGTATTCGTTTTAATACTCTCAAATAAATCTTCGAACTTCATTGGATTGAAGAATTTCATACATTGCTGTAACTCAGTGTAGCATTAGGTTAAACACTTTCAAGAAATCATTTTATTGCATAATGCTTTGTTTACTTACACGTAAATCATTCAGTGCACTTTTGGCCACATTGTGGTCATCTTCCAATCTTTGACAAATCTGAAGTGAAATGAAAATATGAATATCTTATGCGTAACGTGTCGTAAGCAGGAATATTAAAACAGAATCATCGTATAACATGAAAATTTTCCATGTCGATTCAGTTGCTCGCATTCGTAATTGTGAAAAAAGTTCCAAATTAGTATTCCTACATGTGATTTACCTGTTTGTATTCAGCGATGATCACACTACTCCGCCGATTTTCTGTGCAAGCCTTAGCTACTTCTCTCTGTAGCATTTCCTTTACCTGTGCAAGTTCAGCTTCAAGTCGTAGCTTCTCTTCTTCACCTCTCGCCACAGCTCCACGTAACTGTTCAACTTCATTACTGTATTCGTCAGCATTTTCTTGCGCCTCTGTACGAAATATTGGCATTATTATATCTTTGTAGTCAGCAGTTTATTCACTGTTCTATCAAAATTCTTGTCAATATTCCTTTTGTACTTTAGAAACTAGGAATATGTTGATATTATTTGTGACATAAATGCTGACAAGTCTTGGTTCGTTACTATACTGGTATTATCTTCGTTGTTTCCTAAACAGCACCTCTCAACCACATCCTATGTAAGTCAAATGACATAAAAAACTTGGTGCTCAACAACCGGCTAGTCAAAAGTGAAACAATTCACTGCTGTTTTACCATTTATGTACTGTGCTATAATGTGAAATCAAGTTATTCATGTAGCTAAAAATAACCACAAGGTAATGTGGTCAGTTAACAGATAACATTCTATCTAGCTTGAATTACAGATTTATCATTATACTTGTGTTACTAAAATACAAATGAATACGGACAGGGTGATTGAAAATATTTGTTTCTCCTTAAAAATGCACTACGTCGATACTCGTAATATTATTATGGATCGTAAATGATTTTAAGACGCTCAAAATTATTATGTCATGATAGAATAATATAAATCATATTTGAAATATATCATAATTACTATTATTTGCAAATCTTCTGCTCCAATTTGTCATTACTTGAAATTATCAAAGACTTGACTACTACCTGCACTCTACGTGTTTAAATCATTCCACACGAATGATACACTTTGACTGATGTTAATCTCAAATCGGTATTTTGTTTGTCTCAAATGCATGTTTATTCTTATACGAAACATAACGCTGTGGACTACTTTCAAATATTAACAGCGCAGTGGAAAAACATATCTTTAAGTCATAGTATGTGTTCATAGAGTAGTGGAAATTTTACAAATATTAATATTTTCACTCCAACATAATATCTGTGTTATATACTACCAACAAGAAAAATGTATCGAATGCTACAAGTTGTGAAACTCCGTCAAGTTTGCTTGTGATCCATAAAACGTTTGAAGTTATTTAAAAAATCTTTAGTATAATCGATCTCTGCCAATTGCTCGTATAGCATAGGTACAATGACCACAAGAAACGTAATAAATCATTTTACGAAAGCTTGACATTCAAATATTTTATTAGATTCAATTTTATTACGCCTCAGTGCAAGTGATAGATAAAATATATAGCTATGCAACACCCGGCTTTTCATGCAAAGTGATCTTGGTTCTGCTCTGTCCAGTAATGAGAAGACTAAACTCTGGGTTTGTTATTGATGTTTGCTTATCCATGTCAGCAAAATAATATGTATAAAGTGCAAGATATGCAATTGTCTTTACTATTTATAAATAAAGAGAATTGGCGTTCGCGATGAAAAAAATGATATCATCAAGTTTGAATACAAAATTTGTATCAAAAGGTCAGAAACTGTATTATGTTCGTCTCTAAGGTACTGTTATATAAGAATGGTTCATGAAATATGAAACAGCTTCTCTTCGTGAAATCATGACGGTGCACACACTTGAAAATTTCTAGTAGCTACACAAATAGGGAGTTGCGATACTCTAGATTCGATTTATATCTAAGTCTCCTATTTAAACCAAAATCAAGTTAAATTCTAAGATAATTACCAAAATGTGTTTTATAGAAAATACTAAAGTAGAAACAACCCTTGCTGCAAATAACATGCCTATGTTTCTCCGTTCTTAGAGTCACCAGAGATCTAATGTATATAAATACCGCATTCACTATGTAGTTGAGAAACATAACTAACTGATGTAACTTGATCGCTTGTGTTCGCTATGGCTTATCAGCGTACATGCACCTTTAACGATCACCTGGCTCTTGATTACTACGTATTGTATGTAGGCAATGACGTTAATTTTTATCATGTATGTATAAAGCGTTTCGTATTCATGACTCAATACTAATGCTTTGACATTACAATTTTTATAATTCAGACTTGGAGTATTGCATTGTTCGTGACAACAGTGAAGTAGACTCTACCTAAATATTTTTCTGGGGCCAAACGACTCAAACAAGAAGAAGTGATTATAACTTATTACCCACGATTATTTGCATACCTATACCTGACAACTGTGTAGGAGCATCCATTCTACAGAAATCAGTTCTACAGAGAAAATGCTGTACAGAATATGGTCTGCAGACGCATATCTACAGAAATATTTCTCTACAGAATATTTTCATACAGAAAAGAATTCAAGATTGTCATCAGAAATCCTGCATTAGTTATTCTACACAAGAACTATTCTACAGAACCGTTTTCTAATTTCACACATCCAACACAGTACCCGTTAGACACAACCCGCACATAAATACAATACAAATAATTTAAATTAAATTAGTTTAAATTAAATTAAATTAAATCAAAGTGTACGAGATTGACGATTAAATGCATGACTTTGACGATTCGATGATTGCTCTGAATGTGGGTTGTGTCAAACAAAATCTGCAGAAAAATAATGTGAAGAAAAATTTCTGTACATAAATATTCTGTGGAAAAGTATTCCGTAGAACAATTCTCTTGTAGAATAATTCATGCAGGATTATTCCTGATGTGAATCTCGAGGTTCCCTCTGTAGATAAATATTTCTGCAGAAACGAGTCTGTAGAACATGTTTTGTAGACCGTTTATTCCGTCGAATTGATTTCTGTAGAATCAAACCACATTTAAAACTGTATCTCTAAAAGTGGTAGCACTATTTGGATGAGATCTTTGAGTAAATAATGATAAGTACATGAGCTTAATCAAAATGAGATCTCTGGGCCTTTTGCATGAACTGCTTGACATGTAGTCTTTAAGATGAAATATGTAAGCGTGCACTCGATATTTTAATCTCAAAACCTTAATCATGGGTTTAAATATCTTGTAAACTGATCTAAGATTTTTTTTTTTTGTACTTTTTGAGGAATTAAAAACAAGATTTCATCAATTTCATATTAAAGTGAAAAATATATTTTGAAAAATTTATTGACGTTTAAATTAAGGGAAAGTGTCAACTCATAACATCGCTCTACAAAATAAAAAATTTCTTGTATTCTGGTGTTTGAGAACGTAGAATTTACGAATATAATTATGATTGTATTAGATTGGCTCTAGTTTTTATGTTATTGTAGTATTGTATTCGAGATGACTCAATATTTATGAGCGAGTATCTCTTAATCGGTTAGTTAGGAAATTTCTATCTCAGTACTTTTTTGTAGAGCGTGGAATTTCGTATAAGAATCCATATTGAGATAGTTTACAAATTCAGCTGTTTACAAGACAAAAAATATTCAAACATATTTCAATTTTTTTTACATGTTATTTTGATGGAAAATGGAAACAATCGATATTAAGAGCTCATATCTGGCTGAGATATTCTATTTGATATGTTCCACCGACATTTTGATGCGCATATGAAATAAATATTTTTTTTAAACACCCTAATAGCCCCCCTTCTGACTAAACTCGTGGTGCCGCCGTCTTCATGGTCGGAACAACAAAGTATCATATTTTCTGTATTTTTCCCACTTTTGTCTGAATAAAGTAAGTATAACTAAAGCTATTGAGTGTAACTAAATACAGATATTAAGTGTAACTACAGCTATTGATAGTATTTTTTTGATAAAGTTTAGATATTTAGAAAAAAAGTCAAATTTTTCACCTATAAATTGCTTTTCTTAATCACATATGAAAATGTCAATAAAGTAAAAAGCTAGAGCCAATTTAGAAAAATAACGCATATTCTCAGAGTCATTGATATCAAATCTTTCAAAGACCACTCAAATATCAAGGACAAAAAAACCACTGTTGACCAGTCTTATTGATTCAGTACCAACATTGCCTAAAATAATATGGACTTCTGTTAGTATGGTCAGAATATTTCATAAAATGTATATTCGCTCCAGAAATCACACGAAAAGTACAGTAGAACCTTGATTACCCTGACCTCAATTTTCTGAATCGTCTGTTATCGAAACAACTTGCTTCATCTGAATGTTTTATATCTATTACTTGAATAAATCACAGAAAGATAAAGTAAATAATTGAGGTTCTACCGTAATTCATTCATTTTCAACAATAAACTTCACAATAATTTTTCGTATGAATTGTGGATAACCATTTCGACGGTTGAATGACAGAACATGACATTAGTATATTAAACGTTAACAAAATCAAACTCCATTCCCAAAATGCACCATGCGTTTTCAAAATGCTGAAACAAGCAACAAAATAAAAATTAAAAAAAAATATTTTGTAGGGATGGGATTGAAGGAATAATTTATAGAACTAAATAAGTATGTTTCGTACTAACGAGGCTATTTATTTTCAACAAATAGTAATAAATAATATAAACAAAGGGAAACACAACTTTTGTCAGATAAAGTGGCTGTGTCCAATTGACAGAAAGGTAATATATAAGACATCCCGTATGATTGCTAAATATAAAAGCAAGTTGATTTTTTTAATGATCAATGTCTTATAATTAGATGAAATGCAAGAAAAAAAAGCCATCCGCCCTAATTTCCCGATTTCGTAAATATTCATAACTATTCAGCATTTTAAATAACTAAGCTACATATGTAATATCACTTTTTGCATATACTTATTGCTTAGTAAAAAGTACCTAAATTTTTGTTCGTTTTCGAAGAGAGAAATATACACATACTCTCCGAGTCGATTTCAGTGAATACCTGATACACAAATTTTATCCCACATAACATGAAATATGTAAGTATAAAAGTAAGAAAAATTTAAAAAAAAGTTATTTCTTTGGGATCCTCAAATGTGTGATATCCTCAGTAGTTCGGAAGTGTCAGCTCTAGAAAATCTCTGATTAAAAAAATTAGACAACTGACTTCCATACTTTTCAATTTTGTCTATTGGCATTTTAACGAAATCCCCTGCTTTTGCTACATCTGCAAACCACAAGGAATCGCTGGCACGTGAGACAGGATTTCGTTCTGGAATATAATTTGCTGTCTAAATCGATTGTTAGTTTTCGACTAAATTGTTTAATATATTGTGCAAGATTTTGAATCCACCACCTGTATTTCAGATTAGGAGATGGAAAGCTAATAGAATTCATTTGACATGCTTGATAATTTAGAGATCGAAGATTCCAAACTACACACCTGGTACTTAAATATCACACATGAATATATAAAAGACTATATTTAAATTATCACTATTTCTTATATAATTAATGATCTTTGGGTATTTTACTGTGGACTAGGACATTGAATACCAGGACATCATACACAAGCAGTTAGCCCTAGGTCATGCATGCTTTACAATCTATTTACCTACTTACGAGACTAGCTTGGTCAGTTATTATTGTGCCAATTATCAAGTACGTTTTTGAAATTCACCCGCTACAACGCATATTATTCCCAATGTGTACAATATTCTTTCATTTCCATTGCTCTACCGAAAAGCTTACAAGGTTCTTATTTTTCTCCACAAATGGTTTGATAATTTTAAATGCCAAAGTTTTTCTAATTAATATACAAAAAATTGTTTTAGGCTTGCATTGATGACAACAAGGGTAGAGTATTTTTGATCACTTTATAGCATTCAAAATCAACAGATACCAGTGGATAATCTAAAAGCCTGTAGCGGTAATTATAAGATTCTTGATTATTCTGAATACCATCTTCCACAATTTACATTATATTATTCATTACTATTCAGCTAAAGTAATCCTATAATTTTCAGTTTTGATTGCCAAATTCTCTTATTTCGACTTACATTGTTCTTTACAGATTTATTTCGAAGAGAACTGCTTCTCGAAATGAATTGAAACAACTTTTACTATCGTGCAATGATAAGGTTTAAAAGAATTTGCGTGGAAAGTTACAAGTGATACAATAATAACAACAACAAAAAAAAAGGCTATGTGCTAATAACATATGTTTCGTGAAGTTCGGAGTTCAGAAAGTCACGTCTTTCCCTTGTAAATTAAGCTACATCTGATGTTCCTGTGCCAAGTAATGGTAACACTGGGCCGTAACAAAACATGGTAACGGGCAGAAAAGTCGAATATAGAGAGCACACAGCCAATGTTAGCAATTTTGTAAAAAAAAATACCTTACTGATTCATCACGGTTGTAGTTTACAAGTGTGCAAATATAATAGCAGCTCATGTAACACCAATTTTGATATTAGAGAAGAATAAATAAAAACACCAAACTCGATAAAATCCTCCCATAATTAAGCGGGTATAAAACCTTAAGCATTTTGTGCATATAGAATCAAGGAATGATAGAAAAAACAATTTTTTTAAACATTGAAGAAATCTGGGACTAAAAATCGATTGAATTGCGGCCGATCGGCGCAGTTTGGATGAATTTTACATAAGTAGGCAATAGGAATAACCAATATCAAGTCAATATAGAATCTGAAAGTCATTGCCACTTGTGAGAAAAATAATCTGCAAGCATGTACCTTTGATAAAACTTCAGTCAACTGCAGTAGTAGTAAGAGATTGAACAAGACGGTTACATAGATGTTTTATATGTTGTAATCGATTAGAAACTTCATGTTTTTGCACTATTAATTTCACCTAAAGATGTCCAAATAATAAAATAACAATAAATAGATAATATTGTTATTTGTGAATTCGTCACAAACGAATGATTGAGTATCTTACACTACACGCACAACCAATTAGAATAAGCAATAGAAAGAAGAACAGCCTATCAAGAATAAACGAAATGGAAAGTTGCGCATGAGATACAGTGGAGACACACAGTTCAAACATAGAATATGAAATTACCTTTAAGTGTCATGAATTCAGCTTCGTACTTTTTCAGTTTCTTCAACGCAACTGAACACGCTAGTTTCATCACATAGCGTGAAACTTCTTCATTACGACAACGTTTTGGCAAGTGAACTCTGAAGTATTTCAATATACTTTCAAAGTCTAACTGAAGCAACTCTTTCTTACACAGCTGAAACGAGTAAAAACAATTATGCCTTTCGATATTATTGCACTGAACATTAATACAGTATTTATAATTATTCTTTCTAACATTGTCTCATTCACTGTTATAAAGAAATTTTGTGAAAAGTCCATCAACAATTTCCAAATTGTTGAAATATTCTTCATTCTTCTAGTTCAACTTGTAATGTATAACTTAGATTTGAAGGGATAAAAATTTATTGTCGAGGCAAAATAAGGGACAGAATTTCTTTCTTGATATCATTATCTTACCGTTAGTAATGCTATGGCCACTTGGAATAATGTGTCCAGACCTTGGAGTAAAAATACATCCAAAATGTGAAAGACTAGATACAACGGAAATCTAGCTGTGAACAGTGTTAAAAACCACTGTGCAGCAAACATATGAGTTTCTACTCCACGATCATAGAAATGTTTGTACAATTCCGGTAGTTGGTCCTGCAATCAAAAGTATTAATTGAAAAAAAAAAAAGTTTACCAAGTTTTATATTCACAATATCATTTCACTATACAACGTCTTGACAATAATCATCAATTTTTAAGATTTCACAATGATTTTCCATCATGGAATTTCAATTAGAATTAAATCTGTTGTATCAACTAATCTAAATGATGCGATAAAAATGTTACCTCCATGAGACGATTCAACTGGTAAAACCGCATGTGAAGATTGTCGAATCTATCTTTGTACAAATTGCGAAGGCCATAATCGTACATTAGTTTAACTAACACACAGAAAGCCTGCTCCTCTGGCATCTACAAAAATTGAAAGAAAATATTTATGAGTCTTGGAAACTCTTATACCAAATTAAATATAATTGAATTGAGTAATTTGCCGAGCGTAACTCACATGTAACAGTAAACTAGCAACGAGAAAACTGAGTCCTTGGCAATAACCAACTTCTTCATCATAAACAGCATAAGCCTTACTTATTCTGTAAAGTGAGTCTTGGCCTAGACCACCTGTTTCTTTGAAGAAATCGTGGGCTGGGAAAGTCCTATTTATATCTCTCAAGATAACACTCTCGCAGCTGCTTTCCTATTTAGGAAAGTAAATATTAGAATATATTCTGCATTTCTCCTTGATCAAATAATTGTGCATATGGCAATTCATTTTACATACTTTAGTGATCAGCATTCGGTATTTGTCCATCATCTCCTGTGAGTTATCGCAATTGCTCAACCTTTGCCAAACTTGCGCTCTGAGTGCTTCAGGAATTCCTAACTTTGTTAGTTTTATAAGAAGCTTAGGCCGTTGTTCATTTACTTGCCACGTGTCTAAAACTTCTGCCCAATTTGCTAACTCATCGGCAGAACAGTCTTTCGAAACCTCACCCGTACCACTCAACATCGGTTCATCTCCATCTGTGAATGATAATAATATTGCACAGTGATATAAAAACATTAGAAGTCAAACTAGAATTAAAAATTAGGTGGGGATATACTGATGAAAAAGCGCAGTTACACATTCTTACAAAAGGTTTCTTTATATAAACATATTGCAGGATTCATTTTTCTTAACCCTAAAGAGAAAATGATACCTGAATCAAATTCTTCCTTAGGTGTTAATGTATCTATGCTCGTAATAGAAGGTGATCTGATCAAGGACGCTAGGTTCAAAGCGAGGTTCAATCGATTTCGGTCCAACTCTCCAGACGTTTCTATACTTTGAACTTCGTAATGCACTTCTGATCCATCTCCAGGTATAATCTAGAGTAAGCATAATTAGATATTGATTCACATAAAACATAGTTTAAGCATAAATAAGTACAAGAGTACAAAAAGAAAGGGTGCTCTTAGGTGCAGTGTATATTCATTTAATATCAGTTATAGTTCACCTCTTTTGAGTTAAGGTAAAACTGTTGAACCAAATGGCGTTTGTTAAAGTACCAAAATCTTTCATTCTGAGGAAAAATTTTTACGGGTGTTTCGATTAAGAACCGTACTGGTTCTCTTATCCCACGAATTACAAGATCTACCGCAACTGTCATGAAAATTTCACCCTCCTTAGGTATTTCAACATTCAAACTTTCTAAAGCCGGATCAGCCGGATCCCAAAGACCACAGATATTGTAGCATTGTTTATCCTGACCCATTGGACTTGGGTTGACCTGCTGTGATTAAATTTGAAAAACGTTAGACGATTACAAATACTGTTGGTCATTAACTGTGAAAATTATGCATGTACAGAAGCTTACAATTTGCACATTACAACACATAAATCCGTTCATAGTTCTATTTTATTTTACCATCTCCAGAAGACGCATGTCGCTGTGCTTTACATTTCGCCCAGGACTGACTAGTACTCCAAAACACCTTTCAATTTCCAGAGTTACACCTCCTTCTTTGCTCGATACTTGCTGAATGCTCAAAAAAACTTGCTTGGCAACATTGCATCTGAATTTAAAGCAATTCCTGTCCTTTGGAACTGTACTAAATCCGCCTTTTCCATCTTCTTCTTTTACCTCCATTGTAACTTCGAAGATAAAAACTCGGGAATTGCTTTTTTCATTGCCAGGATTAAATCCATTAAAATCACTGCTTGTCAACGAACTTGTCATAGAACGGGGAATTCTTTGAAAGGCTTTGGCAAAACACGCAGATACTTGACCTACCTGCACAATAAATTCATTCCAAGTGACTAAGTAATATAAATGCAGCAAATTATGAACAATAAATAAAAATTGACCATACACATTTGTAGATATCTGTTCACATCTTTGTTAGGACAATTATACCATTTACACAAAGTATCATAATAATCAAACCTACTGCTTCTGGTATGTCACAGCGAAATACATGGCACTGGAAAATAGCTGATTCTAAGGTATCCCCATGTGACCATGTAAAAGCAAAACATGCTGCGCATATTCCAGTAGCTTCGCCACGTGCATAAAATAGTATACGCTGGACTTCGTAGTGTGCCATCGCTTGCTGATTTGTAGCATCGTATAAGCTATTACAAAAAAATGTCCCATATTTAAACAAGCTATGGAACCAGTTGCAAACTTCACAGTTGTTTTCGATTTATGGAAAATGGGGAGTGTTAGTGTATCGAAATTTCTGCACCTTTAATAAAAGCATATGCTAATCACATTTATGTACCCACGAAACGTCACATGTAAGAGTACAAAAGTGAGAATGAGTTGAATGATTTAATGACATGTATCACTTTGCAATTATTATAATTGCGAATATAATTCCACTACAAACTTTGATTTGCAGAGTTTTAAGTGGTTCAAGAATCTTTCAGCAATATTATTGTAAAAATCAAATAAGTAAAATGAATTAGGAAAACCTTACGAACTGATTAAGATTAATGATTTTGATGGAAAACAGCGTACTCTAAAATACATTTGGACGGAACTAACTTTCAACTATGAGTTCTTTACAGCAGAACAAAAAAAATAAAATAACAGAATAATTTAGGGGGACAAGAGTCGGACTGTGAAGCCTGAAGTTACCGCTCCAAGGTATTTAGATTGATAACTTACACAACACTGCCTTGTGAACAACTAGGTATAGATACAGATACTTTTATTCCCAAATTTGGTGCCTGTTCAGCGTACAATATTCCCATATTGCGCTGGATTTCAGCTTCAGATTTAGGTGCATTTATCGCGGCAGCACCCAGGTATGTAACGCCATTAAAAATAGTGCACTCCTGTTGGACGTGTGATGCTGAAAATATTTCTATAAGAGAATGATTATCACCACTTGCCGATCCGCTAACATAAATCACTTTCTTGAATCCAACGACCAAAAAATACTAATAAAGTGACAAGGATAATTGATTTGAATTTACCTTCTTCTACATAATCATCTGGTTTCATTGGATCCTGTTTTTCTGAAGTTACCATATTTGGAGTTACTTCGTAGAATTTACTGTGACCAACATATCGTATTTTATCATCATTCTGTTGTTCAGCTGTTATAGCCCTCACTTCAATTTCATTTTCCATTTTAGAGTCTTCGGTGAGCAGCTGTAATCACATTGAAAATACTTTTCTGAAAGAACTTAAATACCCCAGATTTGAATCTCAGTGTTAGAAAAATTTTCCACTTCACTTAAGTATTCTGATAGTAAGAACAGCAATTTACAGTATGAGTAGGTGTGGCCCGTCGATATGTCGATTTTACAAATTTCAAAAGGGCAACCATTTCGCAGTTGACGAAAAACGTACACTTTGCCTTTGTTAATGTCAGGCACTTAAGTCAGGTTAATTTTGAGACACATTTTGCAGAGATATATTACAATTCAGTGAATGATATTCAATACTTAGAAGTAGATGGTATGCAATGAGAATGAAATACGTTATAAGTGTGGTTTTAAAATGAGAAAATAAACATGTCAATAAAAAGGTGTAATGTCAGACAGAAATACAGAATAACAATGGATGATGAAGTTTACGAAACTAACTACAGTCGCACATGTGGTTAAGCTAGAGAGACAGCTTGTTGTTTCCTTGAGTCATCTCTACGTGAAAAGACTGAGGGTATCTCCCACAGATAATTTTCTTACTAATTACAATACTGACAACGATATAACGTATACCCATGAAACATTTGTTATCAATAATTCATAATATGCATATATCTTGCACAGTATCATTTCTCAGGAGGTTTTTTCAGTGCTGCGTAATATTTGTAAAAAAAATTTCACAATTTTATGATTGATATGACAAAATAAAGCAACTGCTCAATTATTACATGTCTCCATAGATTACCAGAATGGAAATGAAATTACAAATAATTTAAAATTCACTGCAAATTGCAGAACTATCAACTTTATTTCTTATTTATTTCACAAGGTAACGTCACATATGATTTATCTTATTGCATCTTTCGTGTTTTATAGCTGCTTTAAAAAAATAATTGTAATGTGATGTGGAATGGCCCATTTGATGTGCTTAACCCAAATGGCTACATGCCAATGATCAATAATACAATTACAGCTTAAAAACAATATTTGTACTACAATATTTTAAGGAGAAAGTGGAAATGACGGTGTCAAATATTTTCCTCCTAGAACCATTTAATCAAGTTTTTCTGCTGGCAAAAATTGATCGGCATCACGAATATAAAATGTCACAATTTCAGAAATTGATAAAAACACTTAAGTAAGGTTTAGCTTAGTTACTCCTACATATTAGGTTATTTTTCTACTGCAGGTATTTAGTCTTGGCCTTAGGTTAAACTAACGGGTAATTCCGAGTTGTCGCACAGATCTAATTTTGGAATCGCTTATTAATTTCAGATTTTCCAAACCAACATGTACCAATTCATGATTTGAAGATTGAATCAATTTTTAACGATTGGCAATAAAAATATTTTCAAAATACTTTTATATACTAAAACAATACAAAGAAATTCAAAAAGCTCGTAGGGGAAAATGAATGTAAGGATAATACAAGATCATTGCCAGTGGCTCACAGATCAACATATATAAAGCTGACACAACCACTTTGGCAGAACTAATCGAAATCTATACAGGTCTTCAGTGCTCTTTTGTTACTAATTATCTGCTGTAATCCCAATTTTGTTGCTCCACATCGTTACGTTACACATCACTCATGTGTCTAATGTCACGAATGTTATTTTTGCCATGTATAAATGTTAAATATTGCCAACTAGAAATTGACTCTGTGGTATGAGAAAGTAAAAATTTCCACGGAATCATATTAAGAATTAAATTTGATTAAAACATCAAATTAAACCCAATAGCATAACGATAAAATCTCTTATTTTGGAGTATAATAAATTATATTGAGTTTGAAGTTTTAATCGATCAAGGTTGATCGAAAGAAATTCCTACACTGAAACAATATATTAGTATTAGTAGCAAGTTGAATTTTAAATCAACGATGATCGATCGTAACTTTAGGCAAATAAATAAGGAATCCTCAAAAACAAACGGCATCTCTTGGTAGTTTTTTTGTTTCTTCATGGCAAAAAGAACCTTTCAATTGCAATGCTCTGTCATCAGTACACATATTCTAATACGATTCAAAGCTGCAGCAATAGTACTAGCGATACAGTAATCTAACTTCTATTTCAAGAAGACACTTTTTGAAACAATTTGTTCCACTTGCCTCTCTGAGATTATTTTGCAGATCCTCCAAGTTTCCGTTATTAGCAATATTAAGAGTTGGTGGCTCTAAAATTTGCTGCTGTTTATTTACACCCTTCTCGTTAACAAATTCGTACTCATCACTTGTTGTTACTGATTCCATAGACTTGACGCTCGTACTATCCTCCATAACTATACCTAAGTAAGGTGTTAAAAATAATTAGAGAATTTTTCGCCCTGTTAGTAACGCCTTTAATCACGAGCAATTGAGGCAGAGACGTCAAAACATAAAACAATTTCACCATGTAGGATGAAAATCGAATGTTCTCTGAGGGGATTTTTATGTATGTCAATGTGTTGCTGGTAGAAATAAAGACAAATGGGATTGACGCGTAGCCTACAGGTGATGAAGAATTTTACCTTATCCATGTTGACAATTGGAAAATTCATGTAACATGGCACATGACATAAAACGTAAGGAAGGCATTATTCACAATCAGATAAACGATTCAGTCAGTCATAATTGATATTGTGAAACGAAGTCACAGGTTTAAAAAAAATATTTGTTGACAATTCGATAGATCGGCGGTAACGTCGTGGATAAGATTACAAGTGTAACCACAATGTCAATAACAAAACATTGACAGTTCCGGAGAAGATTCGAAACGACCGACGAGAACTTACCTAATTTATTTGCAAGTGCTGCAGGTAGGTCAGATCATTTGATACTCATGATGAACCACGGTTTTAATTCCGTGTTAATAACAGTCACCCAGTTTCAATTGTGTGAATCTCTGAGTGCGTATAGAAATATCAAAAGTTTGTATCCAAAAGCCCGACAAATAACTCGAAGATCAATTCATCGCTAGATGGAAACACACGCTTGTTTGTGCGTACACTGTTGCTGCTTTCGTTTTATGCATACTTGTATCACCTATGATGGGTTTGTTATTTCTCTGTACGTATTTTTGACTGTCAACTTATTACATGTTTCTTATAGCAAACGGAAAAAAAACAAAAATAAAAACAAAAACAATCAGAAATGACAGAAATGGCCGTGTCTCGCCATTCCGTCTGTCTATGGTCTATGCCGTTTATGCGTGCCTCGGGCTACGCCGGAAGTCTGAGGAGATCAACATGACTGCTTTAGTTTGTTGCGAATTTAAAATCACTTTTCCCAAATCTGCAAGACGATCGAACACGCAAGCAAAAAGTTCCATATTCATTAGAAACAACCATTTTTTACTGTCAAATATTCCTGAGTGTTGACCGATGGTCTCTTTCAACAAACCGTAACTAATTAATTCAGACATCGTTTCACTTTCGGCAGTTCCGATGTACGAATGCCTGCAAAATTGCCAAGTCCGAGAAATCGTGGTAAATTATTCGAAAATATATGCAAGAATCGCACGCGCGTTTCGATGACAATTTATGATTTTTCACATAATTCGAAATTCTGTAACAAACCAACGAAAAAGAACGAAATAGTTTTATATGTTCGGGCAATAGCAGCGTATCACTTGCGGTCGCCTTGTTTTATAGCTAAAAAAAAGTCTTTCCATCGAGAATGATTATCGTCATACATTATCATTCCTCAATCGTCATACCCTGAAGTGAGGATCAGTAATGATCAGAAAACATTTGACGATCGACGGAATCCATGTTGAAAGCGGCTTAGAGATATCGACGGCGAGCGAGATTCGCGTGAAGTTCGTCGAAAATCCGCTCGAGGCTCTGCGGTAGGCGAGTGGCCATCGCTGACGGCGCCTCAGTTCACAGACGGCCTCCGTTCTGTCCGATCTAGCTAGCTAGGTTTGACGGTGGCAGTGAAATATATACGGTAGAAAGATTCGCCGTTGTTAATTACCGTCGATTTTTCACCGTCGAACGTTGTCAGTAATACCGTGATAATGCGGCGTGTTATCGCGTGTGAGATCGGCTGACCTCAGGTGAATAAAGTGCACAACGGGATTTACGGCCGAGATAATAAAACGGTAGGAAGATTTGAGGGACTACTCCTGGATTTCCGACTCGAAGTCAGGCATCGCGAGGATTTGTCAATATTTCATGTTATAAAGTAAATTCGCACCTACCCAGCAAGACGCGGTCTTTCATTCTCGCTGTGTTTGATCCACCGTGTAATAAACAAATTTGCCTCGATTCCTTCGCCTCTAAGGGCACGCGTATTATCTCTGATTTCGAACATCATCGCTATATCTCCACAGAGGTTATAAATTATCGAGGAACACGAAGGACTTTTACGTAAGTATCCATACATACATATGTAGCACAATGCGACGGTCCACCATCCGTCAAGGGACAGCTGTTCCTCCGCGTTGTTTTGATTAACAGCGTGCAGTTCAATTTCATACGTAACGTGCAACACGCCATGTATAGATAACGCAGCGCGGCGGTAGGTTCTAATAGATCGTTTATTTGAATACAAAACCCCCGAGCTGCGCTCGCCAATGATAAGTATGTAACGGAATCGTCTGGAAATGCATCCATAATTCCTCTCCCTCTCTCTGCTTACTTAACTGTGCAATATCATGAGGTCCTTGTTCCGCCAACATCATTTTCGCATCCCCGATACAGCCAATCATTGACGAGCGTTTATCTCCTCCGCGGCCGAACTCGTCCGTGAAATTGTATAATTCTTATTTAAACGTTTTGTGCTTTCGTCGGCAGGCGATTTCCCGCTTCAACTTGCACGTTCTCTCATGTATCCAGTATTTCCGTGTTCCCCGCATCCCCAGCTGCACGATTTACATAACACGACAGCGTTTATTATTCGCCTGCACTGCACGCACTATCATTTTTCAGCCAGACTTTTTATCATCCCAGTTACGCGTTCTTATTTATTCGCGTAATAATACGTAAGTGTAATATCGCAAATTACGCGTACCTCGAATTAGCCCCGTATATGCACGAGATGCGACGACGGTGAAAATTATGACGAGTACTTGCTGCTTTTGTCATGAAAACAAATCTTGTGTAGGTACATCTTCACGGTCAACTTACGATTCGTCGCATGGTCTTAAACTGATATGTGAGAAATAGAAGTTAAACAACCGACGATGAAAAATAGAAAACACGAAACATACTGCAGACCGAACGCGTTTATTCTAAATACATAGTTAGTCAATAATTCCTGACCTGATTTTTCTCCAAACTCCGGCGCAAACATTCCGAAACCTTACAAGTTACATCGGATAGATGTGTACACGATCTTTTCTTCGTCTTTTGATTTCATTTGATGCGAAAGAGAGACGACCCATCCGTGTATATTTGTTTAATAATAACGGTAAATCATTTGCACCTCTCTGTGATCGAGAGTTGATTGTCAATCATCTGGTAATGTGTTATGTATATATATATTGACCGGTGTAAAAATATCATCGTTCAGAAATTTTCAACGCTTTCTAGATTTCTTCTTTATTTCTTTTAAATTTGATTGATTGACAACGCGTTGAACTCTCATAAATACGAAACTTTTAATGCCGAAAGAGTATAACCGATGCAATTATTCAATCTTAATTTTTAACCGACGACGATTCAAACGGGGATCACGGTGATGACACACTGCTTGATTTATAACAGATATCAATTATACTCTCCATGGTTTGTCCAATTCCTCGGGGTGAATTGTATAGACATTGTTTACCTTTAACTTTTAGCAAATTCAGAGACGGACGTTCTTATCTTATCTGATTTACCGGCTTTGAAAAGTCTCAATACCAGATAATCAGACGTTAAGCCGTCTGTCGGTTTTATTCTGTTATTAGACATGTGGATTCGTTCGTAGAAATCAAAGGTTAATTAAATGTTGCATTCTTTTTTTTTTGTCCTTTTTTGTTTGCAAGCACCAAGCCGAGCTCGCGATTGACGATTCGTCTATTATCGCGAATGTAAATTTAATAAATTTCCAGACTACCAAATCTTTATTCATCGTAACTACAAAATTAGTTGTTTTTTGGGAAAATATCGACCGAAGGCTCGAACGTCGAGGAGTTTCACAACATATATTTCACATCGTTACTACTTTCGAACGATCACCTCACGGAATTTCTCAACCTAACAACACGTGTATTTTGGAGTAAAACTGCGGCAAAACATGTTGCGAAATAGTATTACGATACGGCAAAATGTTTAATGAATCGCCGTTTATGCCCACGATATTCACGTGCAATGTGTATGCTGCTACTTTCGTATGCGGTAGAAATTACTCTAATAATAATAATATTTCAGCAGTATAACAACAGTATAACCAGCTTTGCCGTATAGACACTCGCTAAATAGCCTCATCTGCTCAATCTTTATTTCCTCTCTAAATTCGTCGACACCAATTATGCCTCTCCAATTGACTGTAGGTATGTTATAATTATTTTCAAACTTTGTTGCCATTCCGTGTATAACTTTGTGTCACTTGGATATCAAAAGTAGACGGTTCGCTTTGCAAATTTTACTTCTGGCGGGTATAAACACTCGCACCTATTTTCATATTATCAGCTTTGCAATTCGCAACAAATTATCGTTACACGTATAGCATTGCGGCGGCGTCATCCTGGATGATGATAACTCTTGTGGTAATTATGCGTTATCAAATTAACGCATTAAGAAACGAAAAAATATTTGATACTACATTTCCTGTCCCTTATTATTACATTCTGCGTTAAATTTGAAATATAGAAGATCTTGGATACGGTTTAGGTTAGTTTTATTAACTTTGGGCCAGTAAATCAAACTAAAGTAAACTTGGAAATGGACTCTTTAGAAACGGTTTTGATTTCCTGCCGCGCATCTTCTTCAGAACTGTACGAGTCTATCAATTCGTGTTGTAACTCAGGTTTCGTTTGGAGACTTTTTCACATAATAGTGAAGTTGATATTGTTCTTCATTCGACCTCGGACTGAAAATGTGTAGTAAGCCTATACGATTGTGAGGAGAGACGAAGTGATACAGATTTAATTTTTACCACCATATTGCAGCAGCGCGCACTTTCAATAATTGAGTTATTACTTTTGCGTTTATTATTATTCTTCCACTTATATGCTACTGTGGCAAGACTCGTGTGTCTTAAACGTTGAAAAATTGTTTTTCTTTTCCAGCGCTTGCAGCAAAACATGACGTTAAAGGAGTATACCAGACGACCGTAGTCGAGGAGAAGAGTTGCTGCTACGAATCAAGAGTAGCTAGCCTCCTGGGTCTTATAAAAATCACGTTTCACCTTACGCAACTAATAAATGTTTCCGCGCTTGAATCTTGCGAACTATGTTTACCAAGAAATTGATACGAAGCGTAAACTGTAGGACCTGAGCCTGTGTTCGCGTAAAAATAAACTATTTTTGTTTTCCTAGACTCTCTTTTCAATTATAAACATTCAACATATCTAATCAATTGGGTGTTATTAATAATCAAAATATTTTATCATCGTGGAAATGAATCGCGAATAGTATATATTGGTATTTATATACTTAAAGGAACGACAGCAACAATAACAACAATAATAATAATTATTATTGTTATGATAATAATATTCGGAGGATGTTCGATGTTCGATCGATACGTGTAAACGAAACGATAACTATACATGTATATACACGTAGTTAGAAGCTGAAAATTGAAAATCCATAACTTGACAATAATAAATTTATCGTAAAACAGTTTATGTATGAAAATTTTTTGGAATCACTATTCATTAATCTACCGCGCGTAAACTATACGAGTATAAGTGAGCTTATCTTGAGGAAAAGAAAACGGTTAAGTTGAGTTGAGAGGAAGAAGTAGAAGTAGAAGAGAAAAAAGAAAAAAAAAAACATCTTGGAGAAATATCGTGCGCCGAGAAGTACCGTCAAAGTAAGGTGTCCAGTGAGGAGTGACATGGCCTTCATGATGAAAAAGAAAAAGTATAAATTCTCCGTTGAAGTGGGCTTGGAAGAACTGACCGCAGTCCCCTTTGTCAGCGCGGTTCTTTTCGCAAAGCTACGTCTTCTCGACGGTGGTTCATTCGTCAATCATTCCACTAGGTAAGAAAATAATTTCCCTATATTATACGTAATTTAATTTTAATGTACCACCTTGAAAATAATCCAGCTTCTCCCGCGACATGCGCTTCTGCATTCTCGATTGCATTATTATCGTTGCTGTTATTATTGTTTTTATTATGCTTTCACATCAGGCAATGCTTCAGTTTTGGTGTCTTTTTTTTTCATACTTTCCTATTTCATTTCGAATGATTATTACCACGATCTGTATGAATAATTGTGTAATACATACAGAATTTACAACGTAACACTTGATATGAATTAGTTATTTCTCTGTATCGGCGCTCCATTTGACCGTATAACGTAATAAGTATTTAACTACCGAATTATGCTGCGTACAAATTAGTGTTATTAGGTATGTGAAACAGTCGCGTTGACGTTTAATCGGTTTCATCGTATCTCACGACACAACGAAAGTATTTTTCGAAAGCTGTCGGGAGTTCGGAAATAAGTTATTTTTTGATGTAACAATATCGCGTTTTTATCGTCGGTTCATCGTAGAAAAAAATATTACTCGTAGTCCTCCGGGGGAGCATAATCATTTAAAATTTAAGTACAGAGTGGCTTCCTTGTCGTTAACAGTTACGTATCTATAGATGCGATCGCATTACCGCTTTATGAAAGCCTTTTTCGCGGTGTGGACGACGCTCGTACATCACAAGATCGAAGTTAGTAGGGTTAATGTACCAGAGCATCGAAAGAAAAACCATTGATTTACAATTTTAAAACGATCTTAATGTCAAGAGTTTAGTCTCCGTAATATGAGTACGTTTCGCTCTAAGTGGGATTACTGAATTTCCGACAATCCTAAAGTTACGAGATAACGATTTTTTCTTGAAAATTTACCGTCGCATTAACGTTACGAACTTCAATCTTGTCATATATCGCTTATCAAACAAAAAAAAAAAGGTTCATTTCATTATTAGAGAATAGTTTTGCAAATGACGGTTATGCCAGTTCAAGGCGAACCAAATGTATGTATGATAACTGCCGTAGTTTATTTCTCACGTACCATACACGAGGGTATCTCAAAGGAAAAAACAGCCAAGTATGCATGCGTTATAAGGTTTTTTATCGGTACTAGATGAATCATACCGGCGAACTGTTTCCGGTTGAAATTTAGCGCGAATTGCTAAGGACATTAAGCAAGAAACTCAAAAGTTCCTCGACTTCTTGCCGAGAGAGTTTGCATATAGTCGAGGAAATAAAGCACTAAAAACGGCCCAACTGTCGATTTTTTGAGCAGTAAGACGGATTTTAATGCGGTTTTTTGCATTCGATTCGTAAGAGCGCCTACAAACTTTGTGAACTAAATTGATTAATTAATTTTTTGAAAATGCATTATGGCATTAATAATATGCATTTTGCAAGTGCACTTCCAAGAGACACTAAATAAAAAATTTGCTACTCGGGGGTTTTTGGGGTTGCTGAACACGAATATCGCCACGGCAACCGTCTCCGAGGTACCTGGTGCCCAGGGTGGACAGTATCAACGTCTTCTCCTAGAGTTTTGGCGAAAATTGTGATCGAATTTGTCGAAACTCGTTGCTTGGGGGTTTTTGGGGTCACTGAATACGAATATCGATACGGCAACCGTCTCCGAGGTACGTGGTGCCCAGGGTGAACGTTTCAACGTCTTTTTCTGGAATTATCTTGAGTATTATCATTTTTACCTCAATTAAAGTATATTGTTCTTAATTCAATCACAAATTCGATCACAATTTTCGCCAAAACTGTAGGAGAAGACGTTGATACTGTCCACCCTGGGCACCAGGTACCTCGGAGACGGTTGCCGTGGCGATATTCGTGTTCAGCGACCCCAAAAACCCCCGAGTAGCAAATTTTTTATTTAGTGTCTCTTGGAAGTGCACTTGCAAAATGCATATTATTAATGCCATAATGCATTTTCAAAAAATTAGTTAATCAATTTAGTTCACAAAGTTTGTAGGCGCTCTTACGAAGCGAATGCAAAAAACCGCATTAAAATCCGTCTTACTGCTCAAAAAATCGACAGTCCATTGCTTTATTTCCTCGACTAATAATAGATCTACGATGAGTGAAAAATTTCGTCAGAGTTTGATGCGTATTTAAATACTGATATTTAGATAAACCAGGAGAATTCGCAAAATCAAATTACACGGTGATAAATATTGATGGACAAAGATTTGTCATCGATAATAACGCAGCGCTAGAAGGAAAGAAAAGCTTAATTTACCCTCACCACCAGTTTACCACGGTTGACTTGGTCCTGAATAAACAGCGAGAGATGGGCGAAAATGAGTGTCGTTGTTTGTTGGTACAAGAAGCCTGTATCATAA
Organism: Neodiprion pinetum; assembly: GCF_021155775.2. Lineage (NCBI taxonomy): Eukaryota > Metazoa > Arthropoda > Insecta > Hymenoptera > Diprionidae > Neodiprion > Neodiprion pinetum. Next base: position 33,235,937 of record NC_060234.1, read on the forward strand.
GAGACGTCAATGATAAGTAAATAATATCTATCATGATATCGATCAACATGAATCATTTGATAATGATTCAGCACGGAGAGAGTCGATATTCCTGAAGCAAGCTTTTGAATGAATATTACCTTCAACTGCCTTAGCTTTTGGTGTCACTCTTACCTGGAGTGACGTGGATCTCTGGCCTGAAGAACAATTGTATCGACGGGAATTGCTCACAACAAAGATTTAACAAAATTAATTAATCATAAACGAGCCTAATCGAATCTCTACCACTGTTGTAAACGGTGGAAAACGCGATCCACGTTTTTTTTTTTTTTTAGTAACCACAGACTGGATTATTATTCCTTACGAATTGTTATATCGATCAACGCCGATCAATTTTGAATGCGTTTCGTTGCGAGTGTAGAGAAGAGTTTTAATTCGACTGCGATAGTCTTTTTTAAATAATTGCCACATACTTTTCTTTGATAAATTTATGTCCCAATTTAAATGTTTACTTATTAACGAAGGTGATTAATTGTAAGCCAGCAGTGATTATTTCGAATATACCCGTTTTAGGTTTGCGGTGTACAAATATGTGCGTTTTGAATGTATGCAAAGTTTAATATCCAGTATTCGTAAAACCACACTCTTCCTGCAAGTACACGTTTATTTCCTTGCCTACGACCGCGTCATACGAAGACCAGAGCTTATTGTGACGAAATCAATAATTGTACTCTGAACTTTCCGCGTGTGCGTAAATTTTTTGTCGTCATCATCTTTTCAGCAATGTCATAAATTTTCTGATCTATTTCTCAAATCGTCCCTAATCACCACGTATTTCTCCCTTCCCGAATCTGCGCGTTACAAATATTATTAATCTACGACGTGATGAATTTTCTAAATTTCGGCGAGACGATGCGTTATATACTTTCTGTAAACGTTGCTTCCTGTAATGTATAGATTGTAAAAATGTTTGAAACATACACGCGATGTGTATATTTGTATGATGGTTGATTGAATCAAATTACTCAACTTTATGATATCACAAAGTTATGAAACACGGGCATGAAGATTTCCGTGTATCATTGTATCGCATAAAATTCGCAATATTCTGTCAATTCTATTTTATTCGAAGAAATTTTTTCCTTCCTGCTTTTACTTCGGGTATACAACTGCCACATTTCCGTCCGCGTATGAATTTGCGCAAGTTATGCAATAATAATGTAAAATATAGGGTCCGTGTATTCATAACCCGTAATTTATAGCGTCGAAATTTCTCCGTCGTCATTAATACAAAGTACAGAATTTTTTTCACGCGTATTATATAACGCGATTCGTTTATGCATGCGCCATTAAAATGTTGAACGTACTGGCTTCCTAACCAGAGCTTTCCGGACATATTTATACACGTAGCAATTGTTGAAACTGACCATAGCTGGTACCTCAAGTCATAACGCGACATATACCTGCACATATGCTGGATTCATAAATCTTCTGATGTACTTATTACGGTGATAGTTATAAATATTATTACGTATCTTGGTTGGTGCAAACCGGATTAAAGTCGTTATTTCAATAGTTGATGTATACAATGTACGTGCTAATATATATGCGGTGTCCGATTGTATCGGAAGTTAGCCCATTCTTGGATTTATTAAGTGTTTCCTCTTATTGGTTCGGAGTCATTTTTTTCGTACTAGATCCCATGATATAATAATACGAAACATGAATTTGTCTCATACTCTTCGAAACCGACAATTGATTATTCATCATTAATTTAATTCAGATTTGTGTTTCGAAATCCCGAGTACCTGTTCACAGATCGTATGAGTAATTATTTAGTTCCAAATCATGCCGCAGGCGAATTACGCAGTCATTGATTTAGGATTTGACTGCGAGAGTGGGAGGAAGAGAGAGAAAAAGAGAGAGAGAGAAAGAGAGAGAGAGAGAGAGAGAGAGAGAGAGAGGGGGGGGGGAGATGGAGGTGAGGGTGTACGTAGTAATTCGGCGCTGCTGATTGAGTTAATTACCATGTTTTTAATACAGCCAATCTATTTATCGATCAAGAGAACCTATACAGATTTTGCCATAATATGCTATCGATGCGTTATAGGTACAAAAAAAAAAAACCGATACTGCTGCTGAAATGCATGACGCGGCGGTAGAAATTTGATACGGCGTTTATTTTGTTTGCTAATCAGTCAACACGAAAGAGAGAGAGAGAGAGAAGGTTGGTAGAGCAGCGTTTGAATTCCGCTATCAACGACACGACAAACGAATTGGTAAACGAGGCGCGTGGCGACGCCGAGCCAAGTTTACGGGGTGAACTTCTTGCGTATTGCGGGTTCGGAAGTGTCGAGACCCGATTTTTTACTCATGCGATTTTTAGAGATAGAGGAAAACGGATACTAAAAAAAATTAAACATGCTGCAGTCGGATTTTAATATAGAAAACTCGGAAGCATTAACGCTTTTCCGTCTATTTTCCTTGCGTACTCTCTCGCCTTCGGGGAAATATTGTCATAAGCCTTACCGAAGAAAAACCAGAACCAAAATAAAAAAAAAAAAAAAATGGCGACGAGAAGGAAAAAAGAAAGGTTTAAAGCCCGGCTGATGACGTAGTCTCTTCGTTTATCGTTCGAGCTTGGCGTTGGGCCAAAAGGTTGTAGTAATACCGTGTGTTCATCGTTCAAAGACCACGTTGCTGCTGCTGCTGAGGTATCGGAATTCCACACGTTTAATAACTTGCGAATGCCTGTAGAGTATTACAACTCACTTCCGTTTACTAAATTTAAACCACTGTCCATAAAGTTGGTAAATCTTGTATCTACGTCGTATTCGTCGGCGTCAAACGAGACAGTCTGCTTGATACGAGGTACCGTATCTACTTGTACCTGAACCGATGTATAGTGTAATGAGCAATTTATTGGCAGTCTGCACCGACCGATGCCCGACGCTTTGGGACAAACTTGGACGCTGAATGCAGCGGCGGTAGAAGTATTTTGGTTTCATAATTTTTTTGCAACTCGATCCTATTAAAGCCAAGACTTGGCGCGTTTGCAATTGTCTTTAATATTGCAGAGGAGGTAGAGGAGGAGGCGGAAGAGGAGGAGGAGGAGGGCGGTGTGAAGTACATATATATGTACAATAATTCTCAACGCCCCGGGGGTGAAAGTCAAACCTATAATAAAAAGGACCGGTCGTTGTTATAAGAGAGCATTAAAAAACATTAAAAAGCATAGTTGTTGTACGAGTTGTAATGAACAATGTCCTGTCTGCGTTGTCCCTGCACGACGAAGCGATGCTGTCCGAACGGAGGATCTGACACCACTTCACATATGATGAGGAAACGCCTGATTTGGCTTCATATTAGTTAGACTTGTCAGATGAGGGGTCCACTATATTCACATTACTGACGCTCCGCTGACAATGAGATGACGATCGTTATGCAACATGCGCTTATTATTGCATTAATATCCCTGTCGAAATGATTTTTTCCTCGAAATTTTTGTCCATTTCTTTCAAACTCAATACTCTTTCACGCTCTAGCAGTGTTCGTTAATCGTTTCGTCTCTCTTGTCACTTGCGTCGCTAGTCATTGGGACATAAAATTTCATTTGGAAAAGAAAGTCGTTTCGTGTTTCGATTGAATAAAAAAAAACAAAAAAAAAACAACAAAGATGAAAACAGTAAGCCATTGGAGACCTATTAGTGAACATTACTGAAAGAAAAATCTATTTGCGAGCACATCGAAGTTCACACTCTACATGACCAACGCTTTACACACGCGTATACGACCTAGACGATGTCTAGATATGTGAATAAAACGCTTGCGATGTAGAGCCGGTCAGCTGATTAGTGGTGAATGATTTTTATTTCTTGTTTTTTGTTTGTTTGTTTTTTTTTTTCTAATTGAACGGAATTGCATAGCGTGACGCACGGTACTATAATGTCGACGAGTTTTACCAGATGGCAGACTGTTGTCAATTTAGTCGCAGTACCAGACGACATATCGCGTAAATGATGCGCATCGTTTTGCCGTTTTCATTACGAGTTCGTTCAAGTTCCGACTGTTACCAAACGCGTCTTGCGCTCCAAATTACACGCATTTGCAAGAACAACAGCAGCAGCATGTAATGGATACACGTACTGCCACTGCGGGAGAATATCCCGCAGAGTCTCATTGCTTTTCAAGTAAATAGCTCATTGATCCCAAGGACGACCAGGTGGCAAGGTAAGGCTGTCATGCTCGGCCTCCATACCGGGCATTTCACCATAACTATTCAAAAACCACGCGATGCCGCGAGATTATTCGCATTATCGGTGTTCGAAGTCGGAGACGACATTATTTTTGTATTTTTTCAAATTTGTCTTTTTTTTTAACAACTAGGACAGTCAATTTTCGATTTAATTCGGAAGTGGTTGATAATGACGGTGTGGTAAAAAAAAAAGCAAGAAAGAAAGAAAAAATTATTTCTAGAAGTTGCGTTGAGTTGTATGAGGAGCTATTAAAATTGTTAGAAAAAATTAAGTAGACTTTGACGACGCGATGCTCGAGAAAGAGATTAAAGATGATATCTCTAACATGTGTTGCCTTTAAAAGATACAAAATTGTATGTTTTGTTTGGTCTAATCATACGGACGTGTCAAAAATAAATAATAGCAAATGGATGTGCATGACTCATGTGTTGTTTATTGGTACAACGTGTCCAATATTGAAGATATCAGTGGTAAATATTTAACGTAGATTATGAGATCGATCAACATGAATTATTTGACGAATTAACACGGAGACGACCAGGTCTGCCGAACTCTGGAATCCCACCCACTACTGCTGGCTGATTTTTGATGTCAACCTTGCTTGGACGTGCGGAACAACCGTCTCGACCGGAACCAACGACTAGAGGAATTTATTAAATGTGATGTAATTGTCGACCAGCTTAAGACACCGCTGTCGACGGTACAAAACGCCACTCGCGTCTTTTCAAGTAACCATGGACTGGATTGGACTTGCTCAACTACTCGAAGGAAGGGAAGTCCGTGCGGTTCACGGCCTGCGACGCTGCTGGAATCCTCGGACCTGTGTCAAGGTCCTCGTGTGCTCTTCCAGGATCATCGAACCTCCGGCGACATCGAGATGCCTGATCAGGTCGGAGTCCTCGCAGCTCGATCATTCGGCGTAGAGAGGAATAAAACTATCGCAGACCCATGGTTACTTGGAAAAACGTGAATCGTTTTTGTACCGGTTGTGGTATCATCGTGTTGCACGGTTGTCGATGTCGAGCTTCTCGTACCGATAACCAAATACTCTGCTACCCGTGTTCTTGTTGTTGAGGAGGTTGATTCAACTGACTATGAGCAGATGACCGTTCTGATTTTTTTTTTTTTTTTTTGATTACCGTATTGAACAGTTATCAGTATTTGATTTGTCGTATAGTATTATCGTTTGACTTTTTCTCGAGCATTTTATCCACCGTAATCTTTGACCACAAACCCCATCACTTCGGAAACTTCGAAGCTCTATGACTTTTGATAACGAGAAGCAGTAAGTGTGAAATACGATTTTCCGAATTGAGCCCCTCTGTGCAACAACTTAACTCGAGACAAGTTGTTGTTTCACACAGGGGGGCTCAATTTCACTGTGGAACTCTAAAGTCCGAAATCTCTCTTAACCGGCATTCAAGCTTGTCGAGAATTCGGCTGGAATGCCCTGTACCTTAATTCGTCAAAATCCTTCATCACCCGGTATGCCTACAGTATAATCTCTCGCCTCTCTTGGCTGCTCGATGGAAGGTCATGCCGGGTATACATTGTGGGAAATTTGAATGAATATTCATGGCATTTCAGAAACATAGTGGAGACGACGACGGAGGAGGAAGACAAAGCTGATTATTCTCCATCTCGCGCGCAGGTTCAAATTCTGGGCCTTTCGTGGTCAGACTGCAAACGCGTGCCATGTACGGGGACAGTGGCAAAATTTAAACGAAGCGTGTTGCTACGGGAGCTGGTGGTTAAATAAACTGTAACTTCTAATCCTTGGAGGGGATGAAACGAACGGAGGGTGAAGAAATAGAGAACTCTGTTTACCTCTTTTACTTTACAGTGACACCTTGTCTGCTTTAACTGTCTGTCGGCAGACCTTTGAATCGGCATTCGGCAGCTGCATATAGTTGAAAACAATCGTGTACGTCTTACGATTAGCCCACGTGCAATTACAAGCTGCGGACAATTCCACCCGCCAAGTTAAAACCGAATTTCAAACAGTTTATGGAACGATACTTTGTACCAATTTACCACAATTGACCACAATTATTTGCTTTCAATGTGTTTTTTGAAAGATCTTTAATTAGAGGAAAATACAGCACTGGCTCTTCACGAATGATACTCGCAAACTCGCCCCGAAAATTGAATATTAATTATCATCAGCATCCCCGTGCTGATGAAAAACGTACCGATACATAATCAAATAACATGTTCGTTGTGCATTCAGCCTAACTTATTCACTTTTCGTTTGCCTTTGGAGTACGAACCTGATTGTGAAATTCGTAAAGCAATTTTTCTTCTAAAAATTCACTTCCTCTGATAGAAAAAGTTGAAAGAGAGTTCTTTTCGTCTCCTTATACATTCAAGCGCTTCCGGGCTATTCGATTATCAACCCTTATACGGTGCAGTGAAACTTGTACAGGTATAAACGATGTATATGAATTGACAGAAAATCATCGTACGTATGTACTTGGAAGTTTTGTCTCGCACCACCTTAATTTTCGAACGCTACAGCCTCGTTGCAAGAGAGGGAAATGTGCGCCGTTACTCCTGGGTTGTTTTAAAACGGCACAGCGTGATAGGTATATGGGCACTTCCTGAATTATACAGTGCGTGCGCCGCCTTGTGCTTCCACACGTGTAGCAGCACCAACAGCAACAGCACCGTACCGTATATTATTACACCGCTAACCGCAGACACGTGGTGGACTATGGACCACCACCACGTCGTTAATAGATTAACTGTACTTTTCGCACGTGTCATGGATACACTTTTTCGTTCACAAGAGTGAAAATTTGTCGGGAGGGACGCTGGGCGTAAACAGTCCATGTGCGGATAACGCCACAATTTCAAGCTTATTGTACGTTTGACGCGAGGTATCAACAGAGTTCATCCTGACGCAATCGTTCCAAGTTATCAGGGAAAATTACCCGGTATTTCATCATAGAAATCTGGATTATTCAATTCTGTGGAATTTCGCAGCTTCCCACATTTAAAGCAAGCCTGCAGTAATGATGGAACAGATTCAACAGTCCGTAACTTTGCACAACTCGGTTTGAACTCTTTTAAAATCGAGTGATTCCCGAAGCTGGCGCATTACGCGGCAATGATGACGTAGTTTTATAACACACGGTATTGTTGCAAGCCTTCACCTGGAGCGAAGTATATGAAAGGTTATCTGCAAAGTGGTTGATTGGGTATTGAAAAAGAACGAGTCTGTTGGGTGGTAATAGTTTGAAGAGATACTGTAATACCTACGTATCGGAGAATCAATCGGGTGCAAACTTTAGTTACAAGACAAGGCGGTTAACCCCCGCATTCGATTGTAAGAGATTACATGTAATTATTGTTATAGTCTGTCAAGACAACGATAATAATCGTAAATGTACTACAAAGGAAAGATAATACTTTTTACTTTGTGCCTCGAGTTTTTCCTTCTCTCTCTTCCTTATCGCAACGAATTCATTATCGCTTCCGATGAAAAGCTTTACGATATCGCGATATGAATTATCGGACAGACAAGTTACTCGATACTTTTTTTTCTCCCCGTTCTCTCAATCTTCGCGATTTTGTCCGTGAGCGTGCCGATGACTTTCCGCGAGGCAGAAACTTCTCCATCAATCTTCTAAACGTTTCGTTGAGAATTGACCTCACCGAGGTTCAAGGAAACGTCGACAGTTTTGATGGACGGACACGACGCGACACTCGTTCGGAGTTGTCGCACTCTTTAATTGCGCGACCAATAAACCGCGAGCAGCTCAACTTACACTGACGTTTCCACAATTCAGCTTTATACTCTGAACAATACCGACGACCGTTTCGTTCGCGGCAATTCCTACTTTTTATTCGAATTAACGTCCACGCCTGCAGCTGCATGAGCTGGGCTGATGACCAAATGACCAAAAACAATCGATTATTCTTTACCGATTAATCGATTATAATCGATTATTCTTTCTCGCAATCGGTTTTTCTTTTTTACTCCCACGAACGCCGCAACACAATATCAATTTATGTGATTAAAGTATCAATTATTATTATATTCTCATTTACTAAGTACCTGTTTGATAGAATAAGTGAAAGATAAATGAATATTTTTACCTGAAATTGAAAAATTTTTTTAATGAAACCATGAATTATCAAAATAATTTTCCGCTATTAAGACTACATACTGAAATTTACGAAATTTTCGTTCCCAGTCTACCGTTTCAAGAAAATGCGAAATAATCGGTTAATCGATTAATTTATACCGATTCAGTTGAGTCGTGTTCGATTTTTTGTTTCTCTCGATTAATCGACGCATCGATTATATTATTTTTAGCTTACAATTAGTGGCCATCGCTCAGAGCTACGTACATATCGTGTATAAATATGTTGCTTCTAATTCATTTTAAAGAATATCTGACTGGCTCGGGGCTGGTTTAATAATGCGAAATGACTGTTTGTTTCAATGTCAGGCCTCGGTAGACGATGACTTTCTCGTTTTGTCTCTTTAATTTTACCGTGTTTTTCATCCTCGCATCGACGCCCACTTCAATCTCTACCAAAAGACATCACGTAATCAATGTAATTTTAAAGCTTTTTTCATTCAGGATCATTAAGCTATATAACCTTCGAATCGTAGAAGCTTTCGTGCGTACGCGTACACAGTGCAATCATCTTTCTAACGATCAAATAAATTTCGATACAATATTTTTAACGTTACGTTTCTTTTTAACTTCTTTCTTCCTTCAATGTCAAGTTTTTCGTCCACGCCCCAGCAGCAAAACGCGATAGTGTAGCTATCTCTGCTACTGCATTAGCTACATCGTGCATATGGAAGAGTGTTGATTAAAAAACACTGCGTCGAGGTTAACTGGCGTTTTTAAAAACGACACGGCACGTGCTGCGGTGACATGTAAATATATATAATAGTTCGCAAAGTGGATAACAGTCTGAATTAATTTCTTCGTAGAATTTGCAACTATGCATGTATTTGCGGTTTGCTACTACAAACGTTTAGTCTACTATACACGTATATATATATATATATATATATATACTTATACGCCGTATATTACGCCTGATGATTCTCGTGTTGCCCCGCACATCCGCATCTGGAACATGCGTCGATTATTCGTCTAGTTACTTGAACATCGATGTGACAAGTGGCTGGATAATGATGTTAAATTATCGATAAAACAGCGCAGCTTTGTGTACACCAATTAATATTATCTCGTTTACAATTAAAAGTACGTATGCATCTCGAACAGCGTCGCGCATCAAAGCTACGTGCGATCGTTGAGTTGTTAATTATAAACTTACTACGTGATGTGAAAGTATGCCTCCACAGTGTAAGGCTCGAAGAGTGAAAAGAAAACTTGACGGCAATTGAGAGCGGAATCAAATGAATCATGGAACTGGGGTTAATACTGTAAATTAAATGATTTTTATTCGCAAATTGAAATAAATAGTTTTTATTAAAAAATTTTAGTATTCAAAAAGTACGTGGTATAAATTTTGCGAATTATTTTTACTTAGACCCTATTTTTTCTTTTCTTTTTTTTTTTTCTTTCAACTTTGCCGAGTAACTCCTTGGTTGAAGAAAATTGCCGGCAGCATTTAGTCGTCTTCTTCTCGTAGAATAATGAGAACAAAGATTGATGAAAAAACCTGACTCAGTTTGCATGCAAGTCGCAAAGAGTGCTTGTCTTTCGTCTAGGTACATGGAGCGACAGAGTATGAAAGGAGTAAAATTGTCTCTGTTATAATTTAACAAAGAAACTTTCACACGTAGCCGGCTTTGTAATAAAAATGTGGCATGCACGCTGTTATTGTCTCTAAGTGCGAGGACGCGTCTTTGAGTCTCTGCCCTTGAATTTTTATTCCCGTAACAATTCCCAAACGAAATTCTTCGTGAAATTTTTTCTTTTGCATGGAGCGTTCGTTCGTTGAGATTATTTTTATCGTAATTTTATTCTGGTTTTTTCCTAAGTTTTATCCGCATTACGTTTCTTGCCGTCATGTATCTACTTATTCTTTAAATATAGATGAATCGCACTAAGTCAGCATGCAGAAATAGTTTATTTCTTTTCCGTATAACAACCGGTATCTGGAATTCATTTTTGCGCGATATTGACGATGCTTTCTTTCACAGCAAATTCGTTATAGAATCATTTTGACCGACTTTTAAAGTAGCTTTAAGTTATTGATTTTAATCGATGACAAACCTGTGTATAACTGTTATTCAATCTTGCTTTGGAAATTTGAACACATATGAATATTTGGTTTTTTTTTTTAGACAAATGCTAATCGAAATTATTAGTTTTCGTATTATTATACATTTCGCGAACCTTTGGTCACATCGAATTTAAGGTTTTATCCCGCGGGACTCGAATTCTCGAAGAATAATGAATTTGTGAATTTCATCAAATCATTCAAATAATTGATACGGATCGCTAATATTTTACTCAATAATGTGAAATCCGACCGTGATGACTTGTTACACGTTATTTTAATGTTGAACTCTCAGGAATTACGTGCGTAAACGTTGTTTTCTCTTCTTCTATCTCTGTCACTCTCTCTCCCTGCCTCTCCCTCTCTCTCCCGTATCGCAATGTACAACATTCATAAAAATTAAAATTTCGAAAGAATTGAATACGATCTTATAAAAACAACAACAACAAAAAATGGCAAAATTTGCATTCGAAACGATGATCGACCGATGAGGCAAAAGCCTTATATATTAGTTTCTTTGCAAGATGTCGGCAGACTCTCACTGCCGAAGATCGCACAAGGCGTTGCCTTTCATTTCGCCAAGTTTACTCGCCGTTGCGTTTCACACCGACGATGAGAGGTGGTGCAAGTTATACTCGCGATGAGACGAGGAGAACGAAATATAACGACCGACGAAAATACCGCTCGTTTGTTACGGTCATTGCCTCAGCTGTTCTCCGCTATCGAAATTTCACGATACCTGCCACGCCGCTTTGCCGTCCATGTCCGTCGATCGTTGGTCAACCGATTCTCGTTACGTAACCCTGCGTAATCAGGATCGCGGCATCTGGAGGATATATTTTATACGTTATATGTATTGTCGTTTCGTCGAGCGGCAACGGCAGCGGCGTTTCAGAGGCAGCAAGATTTCTCTTCTCTCAATTCCCTCTCTGTGCGCGGCATTCGTTGGAAAAATCGTAGGTATTATCATGGGTATAAAAGATTTCTTGTCCATCAAGTTTTATCGATAATATATTATCGATGTCGTTGTATCGAAATCAAATCCACATACTTGACTATCTCTTGTCGCTTCTCAAATGATTCGATGCAGTCATTGCATATATATGTATATATATACATATGTTATATATGTATATGTATTTTTTACTCGACGAATTTTTACTCGAAAACAACCCGATATATCAGCTCCGGCTAAACTTCTTCCCGAATGCCTATACCACACCTATACCTGATTCCTCATCATAGCGGAGCCATCCAAATATTACGTCACTGACTCGACTTGTGCTATTTTAGATCCACTTCGATCATCCTGTGATACACACTACGTACGACATAACGTCATCCGAATGAACGTCCGAACGTTATCCTTTCAACTTGAGGCCGCTTATTCGGACGAATTTTTACTTGTACAAAATCAATTTGACAAATTGATTACTGTGCGACGTAATTTGGTATATTTCGTGGATGCCTGTGAATTATTATCGGCTGCAGTTGGTGATTAGAATGCTCGCTGATCGAAGTGGGAGAAGCTGTACGTTGTAGCACCGAATATAAATAATATAACAATCTAAGTACGCTAATTCTCGACGTTAATGATTTGTAGACGACCTTGACGTAACAATGTCTCTATCGTCTGGGTCAAAAGCCCTGGCATTGGTCTCGGTGCTGTTGATTGTTTGTTTGTTTTGTTAGTCATCCGAATGTTGCGCCAACAATTATACTCCGCGGTATTGATACCGCTTATTGTTGTGCATATTAATTGCCAAAACGATAAATGATGAATTTAGTGTGAAACGTTTCGCAGTTTATCTTATAATATAAGTGTCGTCGTGATTTATTGTCCCGGTCGATAACGTAAAATGATATACTTGTAGGAATATATGTATATAATGTAATAAAATATTCGTCTTAAGTATTGAAATTTGTCGAATACACGAATAACGATATAATAAAGATATTTAAATTGTAAGATGCATTGCGAATAACAAACGGAGTAGCGTTGATAGTTAGATTATACCTGCTTGCAGTTTGTGCTGGGAGAAAAGAAAATCTAACTACAGGTTCTCATTCGTTACTAATCGTTATTTACTATTTCTCCCTTTTTGTTTTATTTATTTTTTTTTTTTTTTTCGTGTGCTAATGATTACTTACTCCGATGCCCACTTGAATGTTATGAGAACGTACACTGCGTTTATACGTAAAAGCACTCTAGGCGTGATTTGATCGATCGGTAATCACTCAGTTTGAAATTCAATAAAAATTAGAACTTCTCTGTGCCGCGGCTTCTCCACGGCTTGAATGTATAAATTCTATTGATCGGTGTATTTTTCCTGACGAGTATCTATGCACAAATTTAATTAGTCTCTTATCGGATAAACGTGTTTTTTCCGGATTTTTTTTATGCCATTATTTGGCGTGTGGTAAGTTGGCTCACCACTTTTTGAAAACAAGTTAGCACGATTCAGCACAATTTTTATAATTATTCTTTTAAAAAATTGTCTTTAATTGCGAATTTTTTGGGAGACGTGAGCAATTTTTGAGATGCGAAACTTTTATTTAGTCTAATTTTTTTTTCTCGCCTGTTAGTTATCTCCAATTTGTCTATAGGCGAACAACGCTAGCAAAATTGTGTGTAGAAAAAGATCTACTAGTTTTACAATCCTGTCCGATTTTACTGATCACTCTTCGTTGCCAGTTTCTATTTTCCATATGCTCAACAGAAATTGCATCAGTACCCGAAATAAAATAATATCCGCAAAATCGATGAGAATAAATAAGTTTCTCAAGCGATTTGATACTGCGAATTTTTCCTTTCCGTGAAGCTTAAATCAAGAATGAAATACCGAGAATGTTTTGGATGCACAATTTTAACAAGTTGAAATACAGTCACGATTCCACTAATGTAAGAAGGAACTTTTCAACAGCTTGTTTTTTTATCCTGCACCGTTGTGGATCGAATATCACTCGTACGGGTATTTTTTCAGTATAATTTTTGCACCGCGCATACATTATTTATCATATCCATCATACGCCATTAGCTATGCAGAATTTAATTAGCCGTGACTACATTTATCGATTAATATAACCTGCTTCGTACGTAACATAAATCGAAAGATAATAAATCAAATTTTCATGAACAACATCAAACGTTTCATAATTATTTTCTTTACGCAGGACTTGTAGAAACTCGATATCGATATAACGCATACAGAATAACACAATGCGTTAACTTTTCAATTTTTATCCTACGGCCAAGCCTAGTTTGTGATATTAAAAAATAAAATATGTCGGCACACGTGCCTTATTCACGTTACGCGTATACGTGCACGGCAATTATATATTCAGTTCACGTTTATAGTGGTAATAAAATTCGATTATTAAAGCGACATTCTAACGAACTTGAGCCCTTGTCGTAATTGGCGATGACGCTTAATTCTATCCGAGTTTCCTCACGGTCTCAATCTAATCACATACACAATAGTGCAGAAATTAATCCGTGTGCGAATGTTGCGTTTTTTTGGAGCGATGACGGCTCGCGATGCTGCTGATTTAGTCTTCGCGGATTCCAGCGCGATTGTGTCAATACCGCAAACGGCTTCGGCTTCGCTTCTCCTTATCGTCGTTGCTTGTTGCTGGACGCTGCGCACGACTGTTACCATTTTTAACCAGAAGAGCTAGAATCTGCGCGTAACGATCGCATCCGCAGCATGCTGCGGATACATATTGTTTTTTCTCTTCCTTACGAGTCTATTAGCGCAACAACGACGTCCTCAAAGTTACGTCAATGTTATAATAAAAACCTCTGCGAATACGATGAATATATTTGTCGCTCGTATTCCGCATAATAAATGCGAATCGCCTATACATATCGTCTATGTAAATGTACAGTCTTCCGTGTATGAACTTACGATCCGATCGACATCAAAGTCTCGAATTTATTTCGACGAAGATATACTCACACGAAATTCTCAGCATAGGGTCGGTTTCTGTATTTAATCGTTGCGCCATTGCCAATAGAGTCATGTGTATAAATACCTGGGCATGCGCGATGTTACACCATGGCTCATTGGTGTTTTTCTCTGTACGCGATCTTTTTTACCGTTGCGTGTATTATATCACTATATCTTGTACCTATTTGCAAGAAATATTCTACGTTCGAGACAGAAAGAAAAAGATTAATCAAGTTACGAAAAGCGATTTATACAAACTTGACATCGCATTTTGTGTTAAATCCAGAGACGAAGTTAGCGGGCAGACTGTGACTTGGGCATTTTTTCTCAGTTGCCGTTTTGTTAAAATATTAATAAAATACAAGTGTGTAACTTGAGTTTGTAAAATGAGATAAATTAATTATACATTGAGTCACGTTATTTACGTGTTTTTTTTTTTTTTATTTCGTATTGCTTTCCGGCTTTCTGAAACTTTTAATTTATCGATTGTTGTACCAAAATGAACAAATCCAATATATTATTCGACATTCCGAAAAACTTCTTCACTCAAATTTCTCCTGCAGTTTACGCAAATGATAAAAGCTTTAGATTCGAAAAGATACAGAGACGTTGACAGATAAAAATTTATTTGTTTAATTTTTATACAGCTGTCATCGATATTTCTGAGCCTGATGAACGAATCAAATCGAGTTTATTGCGAGACCCTCGGTTCTACTAATACCAAATGATTGTTCTCATTATTTGAAGAAATTGAACTTTTCACTCCAACAATCACAATGATTGTTGCAGAGCGACTTCGTAATGTTCGATTAATCTTTTAGATTCAGTTTGCAGAAGAACTGTACGATTATAAACATTTGGTGCGCGTATCGTGAATTATATTTAGATGCAACATGATACGTGTTATACTTTATAAAAGTAAAAATTTATTTATAATGTACTTTGTGTTTCCAGTCTCTTAGTGTTGTTCAATGATTTGGAGTTAATTTGCCCTGATGCTAACAATAAGTTACCCTCGATTGTTTTATATGCGCAAAGAACCCACAAGACTTTTCCCCTCTTGTTATGTATAACGTATACAGATCGGTGACGAAAGTGCAGAAAAGCGGAAGAGAGAGAGAGAGATTGGTTAATTGATTTTTATTCATGCCTTGGTTATACTTTGCGGCAACAAATTGTAAACAATGGAAACAACATAAGTTAGACAAATCGTGGAGAAAACATGATACAATTTCAAATCGTGTAACATATGATTAATTATAACTAATGACAGTTCATTGCGGTACATTAATAATAATTGGTTATAAATAACGAGTAGATATTCACGGAAAAGTTTTAATTGTACATACATTATTCGGTAAATTTTTATTTCTGTTTTTTTTTTGTAATTAATAATGGCTGGCCCGAGGCGTGAATTGAAAAAGAGAATGAAAACAGCTGAAAGTGACATTTAGAAAAAAATTCTATCACTTTTATGTCTCAGATTATTTTCGACGTTTTTTTTTTTCTATCTTTTTATTTACCGTTACAGGCACTTATCCAGCCTTTTTTCATTCGCTTGTTCAGTTGCATTATACAGCACCTACGGGATTCGTAGTTGCTGATTTTATTTGGTACAGAAAACTAAGGAGATTCTGACGCTCGTTTACATGCCCCACCCAGTCTTCTATATTTAGAACTTACAATCTGAACGCGTGTTGGAAGACCGTAGGAAAAGATCGGCAGCAGGGAATTTGTATTATTATGTATACAGTGTATATACAGGATTACGCAACGCTATAAGAAAAAAAAAAGGTTGAATTTGTATGTTTGAAAGACGATTTTTAAACACAGCATCTTTAGGCGGCACCGCGATTTTCGACAAAATACAAGAACGGATGTTTCTTACACACGTTCATATAGACATAATATAACCTACGATACGCATATCACCACGTGCTTTGAAAAACATTTATCAGGGGCTTATCGTATTATAATGTAATACAATATTATGCACCGCGCACACTTGCCAAAAGAAGGTCAAGGATACACGTGACGTTTAAGTAGCGTAGGATAACTTGTATAGTTTATGCCTGTAATTATACCTGTAACATGGTCGTTGAAGACGCGCTGCAGGGGATTTTATGGGTAAGCAAAATGTCTGATATCTATGGCCTCTTGAAACTCTATCTTGATACCAAGCCGTTGTTCCAGGTTATTGTAGACGCGGCGAGGCGAGGCACCCGGTATAATATTATACAGGTACAGACCGTACAAGGGACAAGTGCAGGGTAATTGCTAACCGAGCACACTCACCCTTGTACCGTCTTTTGCCACATTTCGTGTTAAAATCACGCAGGATAAACTAACGCCTTTTATCGATTCAACGCGTAGTAAGTACGTGCTTTGTGTCGTATTATCTATGTATTGTGCCACGCGTGTTCGCAGCGAATTTTATATGCAAATATATAACCCAGAAGACTCGCGAAACGGTAGTAATAAACATAAAAATAACAATACGTTTAATGTGATTCACGCGAGCAAGTCTCACGAATCGATAAGGATGATACGACGAAGTAAATTAAGCTCATGTCGGCTTTTTAGTTTTTTTTGTTTCTTTTTTACAAATATCTAATAGCTTTTTCAGGCGAGAGATAATTTTAATGCTGCATTTAAATTTATAAAGTTATTAGCTTTGTCGATGTGCTGTTCTATTTTATTTTTTGTTTTATTTTTTTTTTATTCTACCCGGTTTATTTAACATTCTCGTTGGAGAAAAACTCGCTGTCAAGTGTTTAAACACCTGTATGTAATATCAGGAACGATGAGAATAATTTCTCTCGCTTTTAAACGCAGATAGATGATTTTTTTTATATATAAACAACGAGTAACAAAGTACAAATCATCAATCTGTTGTGGTATCTTGAAATGATTTTTTTTTGGATTAAGTTGATCAGGGAAGATAACACTTATATACGTACGTACATAATTGATGATTGTAAAAAATAATCTTACATGATGAGCGATTTCTGCAGCTGACTGGGTATAATAGCCATCGTTGCAACGTGACATTTGTACTTGTGACACTTGCAAAAAATTGTTGATTCTTTTATTAAATTGTTTTTTTTTTTTTTTTTTTTTTATCGCATTCACGTTAATTCACAGCTGTATAAGTA
This sequence comes from Neodiprion pinetum, assembly GCF_021155775.2. Taxonomy (NCBI): domain Eukaryota; kingdom Metazoa; phylum Arthropoda; class Insecta; order Hymenoptera; family Diprionidae; genus Neodiprion; species Neodiprion pinetum. The sequence continues at coordinate 33,253,493 of NC_060234.1, forward strand.
AGAAGGAAAAATCTTATGAAAACCGACTCACGAAGAACGCGGCGTGAATTTTTATGTCACCACGACGATTAGTCGTAACGCAGGTTGTATGCGTATTACAGTTCGTGTACGTACACACATGATCGCTTCGCTGCTACTGAGACGAGTCAGTTTTTTCATGCTACTGGTAGCCTGCAGTTTGAATTAATATCGCTACAGAAAAAATAAAAAGAAGTAACACATAAAACAGATGACTCGGCAGCGCAAGTGGTCTCTTGTGTTCGTAATCGTCACTCACTCGATAATTAATTTTTCATCATAAATTCCCCCGGGTGATTATAATAATAATCACAGACGTGTCGAACACACAGGCGCTGCTCTCATATATGCACTCATACGTACATATGCATATTTATACGTATTAAATTATATTATTATATATATCGTATTAGTTTTTACTAGCACATCGCTACCAAGTCGGCTCGATGTGATATTTTAGCCTCGTTATTTGTTTTCCGTACGTACATACAGGCATCTGGCATTAATAGTCGTTAGCTGGCGTGAGACGTTATTTTTTATTTATTTTTTTATTTTTTTATTTTTTTTTCTCTTCACGCGCGTCTAATATTTCATCTTAACTTTTCTCCCGTGGATCGAATTTTATTATTATTTCATCCTTTTCTGGATCCCTTCCGCTGGCTTGGCTCTTTGATGATCCGTACGTTCCAGACTCTGGTGTTAGGTGTCTGCGTCATCGGCTCGACGATACCGGCTGTCGGCTTATCCCTGAAAAAATTTATACGATAGCCTTTTACTCTGTTGATTATATACGCCGTGTTTGTAAATTGTGCGTTGTAAGCTTTGCGGATCGTCGAGCGTGTAATATTCAGATCTCGTGCGCCAAAGAAAGTTTGTAATAATACTTGAGAAAAGTAATTGATTCAACCAATTTTGATATTGGTACATTAATGTCTTTTCATTCTTCGATTTAAGTTTTTTTTTTCTACTTTATTGCAATATACATCAGTCAAGAGAAATAACGCGCGAGTGAAAAAAAAAACGAGACAGATAAGTTGAAAAGTAAAGGAAAAAATGCTTTCATCGTCTGCAGGAGGCGGTAGTTAATTTTTTTCTTTTTTTTTTCTTCTTTTTTTTTATCAGAGTTTTCTTTGCGTCGACGGCGGCATGATCGTTAAAACTTCGTGCAAATTTCGTGACCTATATTCTCAGGCCGAACGGATCCTTGCAACGTTCGTTTTACTATATCGTTAATCAATCTCCAGTGTCTATATCGCTGCATTATTTTGCGCGAGACGTTTTTTCATTCCAGAAGCTTTTGTACAGTTTTATAATATCGATGTACGGAAATATTATTATATGTATTTATAAACGAACGGTTGGTGTTACAGGTGAAATGATTTTATTCTTGCTATATGGTTGTTATTTTCTTGAAACTCTGTACACGAGGCATGCAACAATTTTCCTCCAAAGCGCGTATAAATCACGGATCTATGCGAATTTGTATTACGCAACATTATATTTACACCATGCCGAAGGCGATTCAAATGAAAATTATAACTGTCATGGTTCCACTTGTAATTATTGCCCCGGTTCTAAACCAGAATAAGATTTAAGATAAAAAAACGAAAAAACAAAATACTTCACATATTCAAATTATGTTTTCCTCCGCTAGATGGGAAATGAATGGTGTAAAATAACCAGATGGCGAACGAAACTGTTACGAAACTTGATAACATTCGCTCGACGGCGAGTCAAATTTAATTTACTAAATATAAACAGCCATAAACATGAGCAAAACAACGAAGTTGAAGTTAGTAACGTTAACGTCGCGAAACATCGGGAAGAAATTTATTATTTTGCAATCTTAGAATGACTTTCAGGGAGTTAGCTTTTGAAAAATGTGGGTATGTTTGCTTCAGTATGATTTACTTAATTTCAGACAATTCTAATGGTGCGAAGTAAAGATTTTTCCCGAACATGCATCGTTACAGTAACCTTACTAACTTCAATCGCATAACGTTTTTATCTCCGACATAACATATATCGGAAATATATTCAATTCTTGTGAATCACACTGAAATATTAATGATGAAATACCGTAATTTTTCGTTAAGAATCGCTATTCCACTAAAATGCCTGCGGCGTTACGAGCGACAACAACATTAATTCCTTATAAGCTAATTATCGATTTTACAAGATTATGTATACGGCTTGAATATGAAAATTGATCCGCTTTCGAAGGATAAACGTGTTGGGGAGGGGGGTTAGAAAGATGATAAAACAGAAGGGCAAGAGTATCGAATTTTCAATGACGCGAAAATCTAATTTGTAGATTTTTAATCAGAATATAGAATACTAAAATGTAGAATCTTTAATATTTCCATATTTCTGGAATTTCTGTGTTCTCAATTTTCTATGCTCGGACCTTCTACATTTTTACAACTCTACGAATTATAATTTTGCGTGTTTGAAAATTCGACATTATAGTCCTTCTATAAATCGGCCGTTCTATCTTTTTAACATCATTCTCCGCCACTCGCGGTTTGCCTACGTATTTTCCACATGTAATATTCGACGCTCTCGCAAGAGTTTCGACACTAGTGTATAATTTTAAAATTATTGCACATCGATCAGGTCCTAAAAATTGGTTAAAGTTTTATTTTAATATTAAGATTCGAAATTTCACGCAGACGCAGCAATCGGAGCATCGACATGTTTTTCCCATGGAATTTTGGCCAAGGTTAACCGTGCCTGTCGAGACGTTACAAGCGACAAAAATTTTATATCACACTTCGGTTCGACCATTTGCTCTGCATGGAAAAAGATTGGTGAAAGATAACACCTGAGTTATACGGTTATCTATACGACGCTATAGGACTTGAGCAAGGCGGCCGCGAGACTCGTTCATCCCCAAAGAATTGCTTATCGGCTCTCTTTGCAGAAGGGTGGATTCTTCCGAATATACATATTTATGTATATTAGTTTACAAATGCCCATGTAGGCGAGGAGACCAGGTTTTCCTGTCGCCTCGGCATTTTCAATCTTCGATCTAATCTTTTCTCTCGGTTCCGGGGGATTTAAGGGGGGTCGCCAATAAGGTTAAAACAAATGGAAAATGATCTTTTGATTCAAGGTTTTATGGTGGCTAGAGTAATGAACGTAACAAAGTGAATCGAAACGGGTTTGAAAGCTGCGGATTTCCGCTTTGATACACGACCAAGTATTTTTAAACCATCCCAAAAATCGACTCCTACTATAAATCGTCCGTTCAAGTCGAGCTCGTTGTATCATATTAATGATTATTTTACTCGTTGTAGATATAGAGTTGATTAATTTCACTGCATAGGTTATTTTTCTCTCGTGCGGAAGAAAACGAAGAAGAAAAAAAAACCGATTTGCATTGGCTCAATCGCGTCAAGTACAATCGCACCCACGCGTTTATGTGCGCAGATAAGCGAGGGTGGCAGATATACATATCTGCTTATTTGCATATATAGGCCAAGGATCTTGAATAGCGACTCGATTTCCGAAATTCCGATCGACTATTTCGGAAGATATATTTTACGGCGAAAAAGACAGTGTGTGTAATTTACACACCGAACAAATATGGCCACGCTGTTTAACCGAACGAGGTACGATGCACTTGCACGAATGTGTGTGTATATATATATATATACTGAAGTTTGTTCGAGTTGGCATTTCGCCATCGTACCGCCGAGCTTTTGTCAAGCTTTTACTTGCCTCGGGATTTTCCTGAGGCTTCACTGTCCATTCTTACACAATCTAGGTGAATGAAACTGAAGTATTATATACCTATGTCTATAGAATCGGATTTTTTTTACCTAAAGGTTATACGTTATATAGAAAAGTGCCTCAGATACGCAGCGATTGAAATGTCTTTTTTTTTTTTTTTTAATGAGAATCGACAAGAGCGGCCACACAATGTAGGGTCAAAATATCATGGAGTGCGAAAGGAAAATCTGATTGAAAGAATTTCAAAACATGCGAATGTGACGTATAGAAATGTCTGTATGCAAAAAGTTGAACAGGATGTCTAGCATCAGGAAATTCTTGGTAAACCAGGGAAAAAAGTATATTTTGGAATATCGGTGCAATTTTAGAATCTTCAAAATTCACAGAAAGTCGAAACATAGAAAAGTCAAAATGTAGAAAAATTAGAGTATAGAGAGCTGTAGTATAAAATTGTCACAACGAACAAGAATACATCGGCATTTTGACGGTTCTATATATTGTTCTGATTTTCTATACTTTACCTTTAATTTTTTCTGTACTTCGGCTTTCTAGACTTTGAAATTCTATGCAATACATTTTCGCATATTTGAAAATTCGACATTGTCACCCTTTTATTTTCTAGTTTCTCTACATTTTTTACTCAACCCGAATTCATCAGTTCTACACATCCTCGAGTATGACGGTGTTCAATGTTGATTATATTATGATAACGCAGAAACGCCATACAAATCATTATATAAAATGTATAGAAAGTATTGGAAATCCCAAGTATAGAACCGTCAGAATGAATCCGAATATATTTCTTTTTTCACCGACAATTTTTTGCGCGTCGTAATGCTTACTATACCCACACAATATGTTGCAGGAAAGGAAAGAGGAAGGGAAAGGGATTTGCAATGATGAGAATTGCCTTCGTTAGACAATTCGATTTTTAGATTCCTCGTCTTGTATATATATATATAATATATATATATGTATATTACGTGACCAAAGATTTATCGTCGCTGAGTATTTTTCCCTTCAAACCTCGTCTCCACACGCACTACGTGTCTATTTCTACCTGAGGAAGATTTTTTTTCCTTCCTTTCGTTCTTTCTTCGTCTCCCAATCGGTCGAAAGGATCGACTCCTCGATAACGCAATCAAGACCAGAGTGAAGACGCAATTCCAAATATCTTACGGCCACCTATCTTGCCGCCGATACAGTTCTACGAACAAAAAAAAAAAAAGAAATAAAAATCTTTATATTTCGTCATCGCCGCCATACGAAGAAGAAATTTTGCTGGGTTCTGTAATTGGGGCGAGCGATAAGTCAACAGGAAGCTTGTTGTCGCTAGTTTCATGGTCGGAACGATGCGCATACAATTTATGATACAGCTTGTCGTTATATTGAGGAAAAGAGGTGAGAAGTAAGTCGTACATTCGGTAAATTGCTGAGTCGAAATGATACAATTTTACTTAGCTAATTTTCTGTCTTTTTATGTCCAGTAGTATTTATCGTTTCTATAATTTTATCTCAGACGTCAATTCGTCGAGGGTTTTTCCGCAGTTCACGAAACAGAGCAACGGTGCAATTTACGATTAGAATCGTTGCACGTAGCATCGATCATCGCTTCAAACGTATACAGAATGCAGATTATGCGACACTGCACGTAGACGTAGACCTAATGCAACGTTGTGCCGCTTGATTCTTATTGGTCGAGGGATCTTTAATTGAAGATATTCCAGCCACAGGTTGACCGTACTATGCCGGAAACGGAATTGCCAATACGGATACGTTATAGCCTTTCATCCAGGATATTAACTTCCGCGTTTCCCTTTCACAATTGTCACGATTTCTGTGACGAACTGTAAGACTATATGGAAGTAATCGTGCGTCGAAGGCAATCATTCGACAGGATTGGAGGATTTGAAAAAAAGTTTTGTCTTTTTTATTCATTATTAATTTGAAAACACGCGTCTTCGGCGAATGATTAAATTAAACGCCTGTAAGGTGAACGGTTTCGATTTTCTCTATATTGTTACGTCAACTCGATTGTAACTCAAGTCAATTTAGTTACACAATTGATCGTGTGCAATTTGATTCGAGCCTGCATACGCAATCAAACGATTATTGCTTTATACGGAATTATACCTATACTACATGCTTATATGTGCTTCCTTACTGTTTTATGACTCGTGCGAGGATTAGCACGACGAGTCGAACAGTAATGGGTAAGACTGTCTCGCTTATGCATTATTTTATTGACGTATGTAATATTGGAAATTTTTACCACGTAATGCGGTAATTATCCTTTTTATTGTACATACGGATAACGAGTATTTTAATTCTACGCAACCTTTTCTTTTTCTTCGCTGCAGTTTCTTAATAACGTTTTTATTTTTTTTTTTTTTTTTATTTTGCCAACGCACGCACGTTTCCTCGATGCGGCTGATCGTTTGCTCATAATTAATCGTTTCTTACGCAGCATGAACATATCTTGTTTTCCGTCGACGGATCAAACGTCACAAGATTCATTCGTTCGCATATTATCGCCTCTTACAGTGCTCGCTGCTGCACAATATTGTATATCCTCAAGTTATTCGCCGCGAGGATAATGCAAACAACAAACATGCACAAGCAATGAAAATGTTTAGCATCGCGTAACGTGTGTCATACTTAGAGACTATACTTACTTCTTACCTGCCCGGACATCATGCTTAACCGTCTAAATATAGATTAATTATGTTTGCACAGCGCCTCTGGTTATATTTACCTACATTTATCGGCATAGCCAGCTAGTACGTACATACCCACTTATATTATATATAAGTTGCACGCGAAGCGGAGAAGCGGGCTGTAATGGTAATAGTTATTTTGACAAACAAACATTATCCGATGCATGTAAGTCAGGATCGAATGGATGGAAATAATGAATGGCGTATCGTACCTTGTAAGCGACTGCCGCCAAATCGATACACTCTCGTCATCCACCGAACGCCCACATGTAGAATATATTCTCTGCCCATCTCATTGTCATAACAATTCGTAAAAGAGTTGTCCGTGTTGTGTATGCGTTTCGCGAATTATTATATACCAGAGAATAATATACGTACATATTATAATTATGTATAATGACGCAGGGTGAGAAACGTCGTGTTTTGGTTGATAATATTTCAAACCTAAATAAGGATAAAATTTAAAAATGCGCGTTGTTTACGGCGTACCTATGCAAAGATATGTGGAGATTCTGCTGTTAGTGTTATACTATACGCTAGATATACCTAACATTAATATCTTGCATCAAATTCCGTAATCATGCCATCTCCGAATGAAACTGAGGCTCGTTCCGTATGTCGTTGTAGAATTTCAAATTTTGAAAGTTCTTCACGCACGAATATGGAAGACCGGGTTCAAACCTGTCGCAGGGATTTGGATAAAGCATCAAGTTTGTAAAAAAAAACCGAGACGGCAGTTTTTTTTTTTTTCGCTACCGTAGCCAGGTGTGCAGTATTTAAGCTACACGTACACGTAACAATTATACGGATGGTCGAATATCGAACGACGGCCAAGTGTAATTTTCACGAAAGACGTTGCAGCTATTCGCTGTTAACTGCAGTATTGTTCTCATATATCGCAATAAAGAAGCGTATGCTTGGAGCCCACGCGTGCAGAGACAAGAAATCACCTTGTACTTCTGTATATTTTTTTCGTGCAATAACGCGAGCTGAAGAATTTAACGTTACATAAAACAGGTATATCGGTCTATCCATTCGTCGCGTAAAATTACGGACTACTCGTTGACTACTAATGAACTAGTCTATACTTTACCGCTGGTCTAAAAGTTTTCCCTATATATATATAGTGTGTATTACATGTTCAAAAATTGATCCAGTTATAGTTTTACCGATCAATCATAGAGCGAAGCTTTTTTCTTTAAACTTTTTTTTTTCTTTTCTTTAGAAAGTGTTGGCACAGTTATAACATCGCTGCAGAGATTCGCTCGCGTGCGGGTGCAGCTTTCGGCCCGGTTCTATATTCGATGGAATTTTAATTCTCCGTATACCAAACGTTACAAAACTTGGTTGGTTAAAATGAAGCAAAGAACCTTGAAGACAGCCTTGCCGCAGGCTCTGTCATACCGTAAGAACGAATCGACGATCCAGCCATCGTGCCCCCCTACGGTTTCATGTAATATCTGGCGCCACATCACGCCACGCCACGCCATGCTTTGCTCTCCATCTCTCGCTGATACCTTACGTATGCACGTACACACACACACACACACACGCACCTTATAATTTCACGTGCAATCGACAACGTGCGCCATTTTAGAAATCCGTACGCGCCAGCCGGCCCAGAAAATGTAGCTTTTCGAAATTCCGTATAGAACGCTGGAAGCGATCGTTGCCTGCATAGAATTTCATTGGAGAATGGAATTAAGTTGCAGCTGCCGCGAAATGTTTTCGCAGCGTTGCGTTTGTGTACGCGGTCGTTGAATAGCTTTGAATATATTTCAATCCAACTAAACTCGATGATTTAATTTTCAAATCGTTTGGCACACCCGTCCGTATCTTTCCTGAAAGTTTGAAATTTAATTCACGTCGTTGAGACGTCAAACCGCAGCATTAATTTTGCAACGTAATTTAATCACTCGACTTATCCGTTCGTCCAACTTTCGTCGTCTATGGGCTGTTTGTTGAGGAACAAACCTGCAGGCTTAATTATTTACTCTCTAAACGGAAGACCTCGTCACGCGGTTCCTCCTCCGCGAGTTATCCGAAGTAGATCACGACTCTTGATCCTTTGTTACATATGTACAGTCTATAAGTTAGTTGAAGCACCCTTTGAACTTGGGTGTAACAACGTTCTCCTATAGTTCCGGAGCAAGACGCACTAGATACACTGCAGTACAACAAACGAAAATTAATCTGTATTCATGGGATGATTATCGCGAGTAAACTCTACACAATGTGCACTGTCTACACATGTCATATATTCGGTCAGTTTTTGAATTTTTCGTACAGAATTGAAATTTGAAACCGACTTTGCCGTCATCAGTGTCGCATATCGCTGAGAAATATTCACTGCCTCGGTTGGTCGTACTGTATATAGAATTTGGTAAATCAATAGACATGGTAAACGTTGCAGAATCCCTACTAATTGCAAGAGAAAATTCGTACTTTTCTCTGTAGCATACCGAGTGAAGTTTTTTCAAAACCATGTCACCCTACCCCGATTGTCCTTCTTCTTATTCGACGATTCGCTGCTCTATTTCCTCTGCGTATATGACACGATAATTGCGTATACCGCGTTATGCTACACTACCGCACACGTCTTAAGGCGTACAATTAGTTACCGGTGAAAACTGGTACCTAAACTGTACGACAAGTTGTAAGTGTAACGTTATACCTAGGTTGAGTATGAGTTGGTACCGATTGAGAATTGAATGTACATCTAAGAAGAGGAATTTTTTTTTCTTTCGTTTTACGTCTGTAAAACTCGTTTCTCTTCTTACGTCTGTGAATGTCTCGGCGGCGTCTGTTAATTGTTGTTCCTTACTGCTCCTGCATTCGTGTACATTGCACATGTGTCGTTCGATCGATCCGCTTGCACGTGTACATCCGCAGGCGTTATTGTCACGGCACCGACTATGCATACGTACTTGGGGAATAAAATTTCGTTCCGAGGATTTGGCTCGTACCCTCATCCACATTCCGCAGAGACTAGGTATGTGTTACGAAACAAGGACGGTCGAAGGTTGTCCCTTGACCCGACGACGCGACGAGGCGATGCGGTTTTAGTTCTTCGTCGTCTGTCTTCTATTTCGATGTTTTTACTCACACGTCCCACGAGACGTTTCTTTCTCCCAATGCTTGTGCCAAGTTTGTTGTCGTGGCGTCAATGAATGACCTTCGCGAACTCTGCAACCTTCGAAGAATTTCAACGTTTTCAATTTACATCCCTTGTGAGCTTTCGAAACTGTAAATTCTTGGACCAATTTTCATCCGTATTACACGCCGGTACTTGTTTCCATGATTTTAATCTTCTCTCTGGGTCAGAGAACGTTACGTCCGTATTCCGACAACCGTGAAAGCATCACTTGAAACCTCGCAATCTAATATACGTACGTTGATAATTTCTCCCACCGAACACCGACCCAAGTTTACCCTTGAAGTCTGTAAAGATTTCTCGAAAGGTACTTCAACTTGTTATACACGCTTCACACGCACCTTTGTTCTATCGTCTAGCTGTACACGTAGCACGCAAACGGAACCTCGTCCATCCCGCGAACATTGGTACATCGATAACGTAATGAAACATGGGCAACTACCCACCGCTGAAGTATTACATCGTATACACGTACCCCAACTTCTTTCACCCTGCAGACTCTCTCGCCTGTCTTACAGAAATGTGCATAGACGCCATATATACTGTCTTAAATACCTCGACGGATGGCAAGTCTGGGCTGCACGTATGTTGCACAACATCTACTGGTTTGTATTTCATTCCACGCCGGGATTGGAAACACCGCTGTACTCTGCCTAAGGGTCAATTAATCCATCTCTCTCGCTTTCTCATTTTTCCGACAAATAATTTACATCCTACCTTATACTTTTTTATCCAAATCCACGAGTTTAACTCGTTGAAGAAAAGTGAGCGTGCATTAAGGTTCGCATGAAAATAAGTTGGGGTGGTTTTTTATGATCAGATTTGAAGTCCCGTAATCCATTGCATGTTAGCTAAGCATTGCATGAAAATCCATTTGCACAGCACTGCCCAGTCGTTGTTACTGGTCTTTGACGCACGTGCAATTGTGGAACTACCTTCCACCATGCGAACATTTATACTCTTTCGGACGTTGGAACTGCAACCAGTCAGATTGATTAATTTCACAGCAATGCGTTTGCGTAGGACTGAACAGTCGATATAGAATCTTTTCAGTTTTGCTTTCTGTGCAGATGTCAAATTTCGTCGCGCGTCACGTCACGTCCAAATATTGAATTAAGATTTTACGATTACTATATTCAATTAAGCTTCGGCGACACGACAGGGAAATATCGTGGACGTGGGACTGTTGGCAGCGACATTTATACACTGCTTACCTTGACGAGGCTTGGCTTAGGAATATTTTGGCTTCCGCGGATATTTACCAGCGTCGTGACGCGTTTGTGGGAGTCTTATCGCAAGAAAAAATAAATGAATATAAATAAAAGGAAAGAAAAGAAGAAAAAATTGATGAACGAATTTCTGTCAGACCATTTTCACCAGCGGATGTTCAATCCGTGTACTTTCCGTACTGCAGTTTGAGACGAGACTGGAAAAACTTGGGAAAGGATCGAGGAATGTACCTCGATACGAAATCCACTGGTTTAAGTTTCGTGTTTCATAGCCAGTCATTAGCGACACTCGCGACTTTATTGGTTTAGGAAAGTTTATTTCATCTGGGACAAATACAATTTCGTTGATTGATGACCTCTTCTTGAATATCGAATAATAATATCAAGTATCAAACTAATCAAAAATACCACATCGAGGCGTTTGTACGTTTATACAGGTATCGCACGCATGCGCATTCCGTCCAATAATGGATAATGTATTGGAGTATGTGTTTCATTTGCTTCTTTTGAGGGACGCCAAATTTTCACAACCGAGAGCCACACAAATAACAGTTTGAGAGTTATCGTTTGATCAAGCTTTGAATTATACACGAACCATTTCGTGTTAGCTTCGCATCGCTCAAAGAGAAGTGTAAACATTGTTTAAAACAAAAACTGGCATTACTTTCTAGTATAAAAATTGGTAGCGCTCGGAATATTTTTCGTGTCAAAGAATAATCAAAAAAACAGCTCTTTGTCGGTTTGTGAAATCTATGGAATCTCTCCCGTCCATAGACGTCAAATTAATAAAAAAAAAGATTTTTTTTTTCAAACAGATCTATCGTACTTGAAAGATTGTGCTTTGTATCGTTTGGAAAAATTTCATTTCTGTCTCAATGAAACCGGGTTACGGAAGTACAGAATCCTCCACGTGGCTTCTCTCCACAAGATATGCTATCTTCTAGCTCTCGCGTGATCCATGCCAAATATAACATTAAATGATTCATCGTCAAATCAAAAATACATGTAATTTTCAGAGAATCATATGCGTGGTGACATGTTAATGAAATTATTATCGTTAATTTTTTTTATTGCGATTGTTACAGCATAATTTTGATTATTTCACTGTCTTACGGTGGTCAAATTAAAGGATATTAGATGATCTGCCTGGGCAGGCACCAACTATACTTTTATCTAACCCTTAGTTCTCGGTCTTAAAATTGATCTTCTTCGCGCGATTATAATTAAAAAGACGCCAATTATCACGACGAAGATAATTCGTTGAACTTCAATAAACAATTATCCAAAATCGGTAGGTAGGTAGGGTTCGCTTCTGCGTGTGCATAAATCATTCAGAGACAAAGGGAGAACGACGTTTTTGAAATTAAAGTACCTCTCGCCACTGCTGTCCACTATACATACACCATCTTCGGCGACTGACGGTATTCGCTTCATCCCCTGAAATGAACCACGGCTGGGGGGTAGGGGCGGGGTGGGGGACATTGACCGAATCACGGAACAAACTAATTACCTTATACTACAAAAATCACCGCGGGTCTTCCGCCCAACTCTCGAGGACCCTTTTTCTGCCTCTGATGGAAGCAGAAAATCTCGGGTGCCGTCCAGACTGGTGAAATTGATGAATTAGAAGACTCTTCCACGTGGGACAGTGCGCAGTTGTTCAAGGGTTGAGAAGAAGGCGGAATACTATATTCACTAATCAATGTCGACGACTGTCGGGGGTGCCTTGTTACGTATGCGGGTTATCAAACGCGTCCTTGACTGTCACGCGCTTCCGTTCTCAATTTGACAAGCATGAAAATCATGAATGAAACTCTTCTCTCGCATGATTTTGCCGCTGAACTCTTTGCCGATTGTGTGTATAATTCGAGTTACTTGCACAAACCAAATCTATTGGAATTATTTATTTATTTTTTTTTTTTTTAATTTTTTATTCAATTTTTCTAATCACGTTACGTAATATTCGCCGAAAATTGGATGAGAAGAATCGTTATTCATCGAACATGTACACTTCGGACTTGTTGCAACAGTCGAAATCTTTTCATCGATATGCACAGTGAATTTATATAAAACGCTATCGTCCTTATAAGCATATTTTTCGGAACAGTGTCACGTCGCTTTTTTATATTCTGTGAGGCTTGGACACTAGCTAGACTGTAATTCACTTGTGTAGGTGGTTATCATTCATTCATCTGTCTGTGCAGATCTTTTGTACGCTGCAAGAACCGCTCTAAGCTGTTTCTTCTGTGCATCGTCACGTCGATTTCTTTTGTCAATCGTACTTTATACCTAACGTATATGTTTTATCTTCCATACTTTTAACGGATCTAATCTTTTCTTGAACATTTTTTTTTTTTTTTTTTTTTTACCTCGTATAAACATTCGTCAGCGGTAGTCTGGTTCTGACGGAATATTATATTGAATTTACAACATAGGGGTTCCGTCTTTACAATGTTTGAGACTCTTGATTTATTAAGTGAGAAGTTGAGACGAAACAAGCATGCTAGATAGTGTTTAGTGAGTGGACGAATCGACTTGAGAAGTAATTTCACACTTTGAGACGTTTATAATCGTGCAATACGTATTCATTCGTTTCAAACCAATTGCCGAATAAAATTGAAACAAGTAAATTGTATGTTCGTTATCTCCGAGTTAGACACGTCTTTAAAAATTTCTGCGGCAAAAAGTGTAGTTGGCCAATTCTGCAAAAATTTTGTCCATTTGTATTCAATTTGTATTATTCTTTTTGTCTTCCTAAAATGTTCGATATTTGAATTTATGTGGGTGTGTCATCTTTGTATTTTTATTAGCTTTCACCAACGATTATGTTTGAATATTAAGAAGCAGGGCTGAGTGTGGAAAAAACCGGATTCCTAGATAATTTTATGAAGCTCCTCGACAAACGGATCGAAAAATTCAAAACCAAACCTAATTGGATAATCCAGTGCTCGAGGGGACCTCGGAGAGTTATTCAGGCCCTCGAGTGCTGAGCGGTTGTAATCTCGTTAAAAAAAAAACGTGATTCATTAATCATGCCGGGTTTCTTATTGCATTAGTTTGTTTTACCGGATTATGGTGCGCTAAAGCGAGAACTCCGCAAGGAAATTACGTCTTGAACAAATTTTTTTAATAATAGAGAAACGAGAGCGTAACTACTTAGTTATACTTTCTTTCGTAATTGCACCCAAATTTCTTATTCACGCTACGGTGTATAAAGTATAACTGTATTAAAACGCCTGTAATGTATTCTGCATATAAACGGTACAAAATCAAGATTCATTTTCTATAAAAGCGTTGATGTTGTACAGATTTCTCGAGTTATTGACGGCTACGATCTATCGGTCCTCTCGTGACTCGATAAAGTCAGTCAGTCAATCGTTAACTGATGAATTCAATTTGTTAGTTGTGAACGTAGAAGCTAATTAAACTTGGGGTGACATTCCGATGCATAGGTGAGGCAAACAGTGGCGGCTGTAATTGGAATCAATTCGCCCAAGTACAAGTCAATTGAGATAAAGTTTTTTACAACCTAAATTATGTAAATAATTTCAATTGACAGTTTTTATTTTTGTTTACTTTACAATTGACTTTATTCTCCCAAAAAATAGGTGAAGCGCGAGTCGGTTGATGGTTACTCACACTGATTACGAGTTAGCATAAACTGATATTATATTCTTTCTCATCTATATACCGACCTTGGTACCATTTTCTATTCGTTAATCTCCCCGAAATTGTCATCGTATCTTACGACCCAAGTTATTACCGTTTTCATTTATTTTTCGGGGTCTTTGAGTCTATTTTCAGCATTGTTTAGCCAAATTTTTAAACTTCGTATAAGACAAATTAAACAGTATAACAATGTGACAAGAATGTGAAAAAAATTAGAATACCATGATGAATTTTCATGGAATATGTGATCGATACATCTTTTTCATTTTCAAATTCTGCAAAATTAGTTTTGCGAATCTGTATAATTTTTTGCCTACAAGTCGGACGGTTCCAACTTTTCTTCTTCTGCTGAACGCATAAATCAATATACTACACCACCTATATATTTATAAATCTGTCACTGAATTAATATATTATTATATAAGGTATTCTCTAAATAACTGTTGCACCGATTCCGCGTGCTCGTGCGTTTCGCGTATATTCATGCATAAGCATCGTGTGTTCAACCAAGCTGTCGATTATTGTAACGTCTTCTTATCGAGGCAAGAAAAATCATTATTCATCGCATATATATAATAGTAGAACACAGGCCGTTTTCCGTGACGAGTACATAATTACTCGGCTTTGTTAACTGACTGCTGCAGCAGGCCAGATGCTCCAGATTAAATACGATTCTATGTTTTACTTTATTTTTCATGTATTACTTTCCCCTTTATTTCGATAATGCCTGACACGCTGTTATATCAGCGTTCTCTACGTAACCTCGATTAATTACGATCGCTTTGTCTCTGGGCACGAATTACGTTGTGGTTCTTCGAAGCCAACAATGTCATATGCAAATCCGAATACTAGATTTGAATAAAATAACGGGACTCTTGCATTGGTTGGCCGTCATCGTTAACAATAAGTATACGGTATGTATTATCATGACGTGTTTCATCGATCGGAGGACTGTTTTCTTTTCGCATCGGTGTCATTTTCGTTTATTTTCTATCTTCGATGTAAATGTTGTCTCTTGTTTCTGGAATATATTGGTAGATGTTTCGTGCACGCGTTATACATACGCAACGGTGGAAGTCGGTATTTGCGTGTCACACAATCTTTCCTGAATGTTAATTCACGAAACAGACAACGAATAGTATCTGATTTCTTAAATGTCCGTTTAACACGCAATTGGTGCGTAACGCCCAAGTCCAATTACATTTATATAGATTTATTTTCTACGCGGTTTCGGAAATACGCGAAACTTCCCACTGCATGACGGTGTATACTATATATATAATATATATAATAATATTTAATATATATTTATATATATTTAATATATAATATATATCTAATATATATTTAACTTCAGTACAGAATAAATAATCATAGGTACTCTTAAAGCGTTAGTCACGTGTCTTGATCGGATGCTCGCGTTTTATCCTCGTTTTTTTCTGTATGTCATACAACTTTGTTTTGATATTGCTCTGTTGTTGGCCAAATTTTAAGCAATTTTGCAGGAAAAAACGCTAGAATTGATTGTTACTATACACTTTAATGTCGACATATTTTTTTTC
The DNA here is from genome assembly GCF_021155775.2 of Neodiprion pinetum. Lineage (NCBI taxonomy): Eukaryota > Metazoa > Arthropoda > Insecta > Hymenoptera > Diprionidae > Neodiprion > Neodiprion pinetum. The sequence continues at coordinate 33,269,577 of NC_060234.1, forward strand.
GAGTGAAAGCAGTTAAGAACGGTCCCAATGCTACCGAGCCTCGTGTTAAAAAAAGAAAACAGCCAAAAACAACCTAATGAATCCTCATTCTGTTTCGAGCAAAAAGTGTCGAGTTCGTTCGTTAAATCTTGATTAGGAAATCCGATTGAGATGCGAAGGACACATTTATCGTGTTGCAGATCACGGTGGTCAGTTTTTCTAACCACCGTGTACATTCAAGGAAATAAAATAACCCAATAAGTGAGCAAATTGCACCAATGAAACCTTAATTATAAAATGAATACCCGAGAAAACTATATGAACTGTTGTTGAACACCCGCGTATTTTATAGTACATGATTCTTGTTTGGGAGTAGATGGTGTGTGAAGTTATTCAGGGGGAAAAAAGAACACAAAGAAAACTCTGATTGCAAAAGTTCTTCATTCGGAAAAAAAGATGTCGGTACTTGAATGCTTATCTTGAACTTTTCGTACAACGAACGCCTCGGTACTTACCCTTTAAACTTGTAAACTCGAGGTAAAAAGTTGAAAGAGACTCCCTACTGCTGCTTGGTACAACTCACTGCTAAGTCTCGCTAGAATAATCAGTGTGTATTTTATTATTTTCTGCCGCGACACGTTATATGATGAAAAGTCTTTGAATGAAAATGCCCCTGTCTGGCGGCTCGTTTCAATTCTTTGAAAAATTGTTACTTTCTTTTATATTGGACGTAATATAAAGTATTCGTTTAACAAGCTTACAGGATTTTCTTTTATAGTGACAAAAAATTTGTTTCTCTTCTGTTGCCGTGATGCGTTTAGTTTTGGTGAGGTCCTTGTATTAGATATAACGTATTGATAAGAACTGACGATATTTCAAATGACAGAAAATACAATTTACTCTAATCACGAAATAATAAAACATCCATTTTATCGTACATATATTTATCGCTTAATCGCATACATTTATTATATAACATACGTGTAATACTTGGTATGAATGTACAAGAATCGCATATTTAGACTGTCGCCAAATCGATATTGCATTGAATAATACATTTGCATCGGTGACATTGGATATATATATAGATAGATATAGAGAGAGAGAGAGATTTTGCATCCATGCCGTGTTTGTTTTTCATACACACTTGAAAACTTCAGTTCTCTTTCGATCTTAGTGATTGGAGTTCAAATAAAACTGTGTGGATATAAGAAGTCAGAACATACCAGCTTGTGGAATATATTGCCAAGAGATTTGAGTGGAAGAGGTGAGAAAGATTTCAGGGCTGCAAGCGTGTTGTGAATTTATAGGTTTTAGGGGAATGTATTTTCTGACAAGAAGAGCATACGTGGTTCTTTTACGAATCATTCGTCGGTTTGTTGTATACAATCTTTTTGTGAAACTTTATTTACTCTAATTTGCAAAGCATTTCACGTGACAACTTCGTTATCAGGTATCTCTAATATATATTATCACTTCTCGGATGATGATTCATCGTGCATTATCAAGACGTTTATTTGACTTGATAATTGAAGATAAAATCCGAAGCGAGGTTTTTTGTTAATCGAGTAACTATTTCCCTTTTTTTCATTTCTTCCTTATTTTTTTTCTCTCATGTTTGTTTTTCACATCTCATAAATACAACGGAGAAGTTTCAGTGAGCAAAAGGGTATTGTTATAGTTTTACAAGTGTTGGTGTTTACGGTATAGTAATTTTTTTTTTTTTTTTTTTTTAGCGGCTTGCTACCGCTTTTTCATCGTTGTATGAAAACGTCGTTACAGAAAACTTTTATTGAATTTCTGTTATTCTTCTCTGTTGCAGGGAGGAGGTCCAAGAGCACACAGTACGATGGAACGCGAGGTTCGAATTTCTCTGCAAAATGAGCGCAAATGCTTCGACGGGTATTCTTGACCCTTGCATTCTGAGGATATCAGTGAGAAAGGTAAGAAATCCGAGTGCCAGATTTTTCTATAAATACATGTAGATTGAAGTGATGACCTTGAGCAAGATTAATGATTGTATATTCGGCTATCGGGGATGAACTAAAAACACATGATTATCTCATTTTAAATTTGAAACACTCTGTATCAGATTATACTTGCGTCAAAGTATTTTCCAATCTTACGGTTGATCTCGGTTCAACGATCTTGCTGCTTGAAAAAACTGTAATTTCATCATCTCCAGGAGCTGAAAGGGGGCAGGTCCTTCCAGAAGCTGGGCTTCACGGACTTGAATCTTGCGGAGTTTGCTGGTGCCGGTCAGTCGAGACGAAGATGTTTACTGGAAGGCTACGACGCTAGACACAGACAAGACAACTCTATGCTTAGGGTAGCGATCCGGATGAATATGTTGTCGGGCGATATTTTATTCAAAGTGTGAGTGTACCTTACTTTTTTGTTATCTCTTGAAAACTGGAACCGTATTACACTATGACGATGTTAAGCATGTACTTGGTAAATGACCCGATTGATTTTTTTTCGCAGACCCTCACCGTCGTTAAAGCAAACACAATTGGCAGTGCCGGGTGTTCCTGGTATACCGGGAGTCGGTGCCGACGAAGGTAGCGGACCGGAAAGGTGTGGCAGCCGAGAAGATTACGTCTCCAGTGGATCCTTAGCAGGTAGCATAGCTAGCGCAAGTAGTGGATTTGGCAGTCTTCCGAAGAAAAGAGCACCTCTGTTCTCTTCTGGTAACTTAGATTTCAGCTTTGTTAATTTTAACATACGCGCAAAGCCATGGACGGAATGTTCTATACCTTCGTACCTTCTTCCTTTTTTTTTTTTCCTCTTGTCGAAATTTTTGCGGCGTACCGAAAGCTGTGATTATCCCCGCCTCGTCGTACAAATCTCAAGATACGAAAATGGCCTTGAAGAATAACACCTTACATATACGAATGTGATGCGTTATCTTTCTAACTCAAAGTGTTTTACAGATGAGCGACCTTGTAAATGTTATCTTCTTGGAAACATCATTGTTAAAAAGAATACAAGTCGCTCGGTTAACCTGTCTTTGAATACGTATTTGTTGCAGAAGAAGAAGAAGGAGAAAAAAAATTGACAACAAACGTTATCACATTTATGAAAGAATTTTGACGTTTCTTTGCATTTACATGGCTTTCGTTGTTATTTTATTATTTCTCTTTGAATTAGTCGTATAATTTTGCAAGTACAATTCCTTAGCTTTTAAGCTTGGATAGTAACTTGGAAATTTGCACCATATTTACATTGCATGATTTTTCTTTAATAGAATTGATAGGCGGTGCGGAGACGTATGATCCGATGACGTTGGGCGAAGTTATTACGTCGGCAATACCGATTGAAACATTAGCAGAAGCTCACACGGAATCTGGACACTCAAGAAATAGTAGTAACACCAGTCAACTAAGTAAAGGTTCGGGGTATGGATCGCTAAATTCACACAGCCAGCACAGCAGGCAAAGCAGCAGTGGAGATAGTGGACATATCAGGTAAGAACAATCGTTATTTAAACATACGACGGGTGTTACATATTTGAATCGAATGAAGAAAAGGATCCAGGTGAAATCTTCACTTGAAACTAAATTCTATTCCATAATATAATGATAGAAACTTTTTTCGTAGGAACAGATCGAATTTTTTCGTATAATGTACAAATTACATTGTGAATGATTAGATTCATGCCAAAAGTCATGTGATAACGGCTGGAAAACGTTAAGTGTTGGCCTTATGAAGAACTTATACTGATTGAATATATTATGAAGTGTGTGGCTTCGCTACCTTCTAAGAAACAGGTTAATTCAACCGGGAAGTCACAGAATATTTATTTTCGTATTTTCGAAAATAGATTGCGCTAGTGTTTAATTCTTTTCTGCTTCCGAAGTCAATATATTTCCAGTTAAATATTTCAGTCTCAGACCAATTTTTCAAACAATTTTCGGTGATGGTAAATTCTGTACGACCCTTTGTTCTTTCATAACTAATTGTAAGGATTGATCAGTTTTCTCCATTGTATGTTTGATTTGGAAAAAAAACCAGACATTGGCGCTTTACATTTTTGACATGCTATTATTGAATTTGTGCAACAATCTTTTAATATTGGGTCTTCTGAAGGATTATTAAATCTCATGCGAACAGATTTTAATTTCAAAAGTGTACATAATTAATATTTCAAACTCAAACTCATTCCTCGCAAATTAATCTTATACGTGTCTCATGTAGAAAAACTATTATACCTTTACTAACGACAATGAACCATACACTAACAACCTCACACGCATATGTATATTATTATTCTCTAAACATACAATCACTTACTTTGCTGCATTAGCATAAAGCTACGGTATAGCGCACTTCATTCAGACAGTCTGATACTATCACTTATTATTCGTTCAGGCTAAGGAATTTTACTATTTTCTTCAATCACACTATTTAACAGGTCTATGGAATTGGAAGAATGTACAAATCGTAAATGGCAGAATGCAATTCTTACCCAGCATGATATTTTCACCTCAGCTTAATTTATTTATCGGAAGTTGGTATGATATAAGCATACGAGTACACTGTATGTTAAACTTTCGTTCGGCTGAATAACCATTTTTTTTTTACTACTGAGCTTTATCTTTGAAAGGTCTGCAGCAGCATTTGTCTGTAATTACTATACAAATGTTACATCTTTTATTGTCAGTACAATTTGAACTTTTTGTCTACCAAAGTTAACAGGTCAAAAGCTAAGACCCCACATTATATTGCATCGAATTTTCATGATCGGAACTTCATACGAAGTTGAATTTACACAATGATGTCAAGCCTGAATGTTATACCGGCCCACGCTCATACTTATTTGCCTGGATCACTAATAGCTACCGAATAATTAGACGTATATTCTATCTCACCGTTATTAAATGTTTGGAACTCACGTGTATTTGACTCGTTTTATTTTATTTTTATTTTTTTTTCTCAATGTCATAGCTACGTGGAACTTATACCTGTAATTAAAAGGATGCCGTTTTATTTACATTTGTTTTTCAAAACCAAGGCGAAAAGTTATTTTTACTTGTTGTTTATGATTTTGCATGCTGAAGATTTGTGTTGTGATCTTTGTAGGTCACCTTCTTGGCCGGTATGGGCGCCACGCCTTCCAACTGTTCCTCAAAATCAAAAGTACAACCATGTCGAATCAACTCATCCAATGTCTCCTCCGTCTCCCACCCTAACTTTAATGGAATCTAGTTGTAACGAATTTTGGTCTAATTCAAGTCCAGTTTCATCCAGAAAAATGGACATCGAGGATATACAGAGTGTTGTGAATTCGGCAGCAATAAATACGAATGTCAATATTCCTGACAATGAAATTTTTAAAGTACCGAACGGCACGGGTCTTCAATTAACGAAAAATAACAATAATAATGTTCAAAACAATAATCGTCTAGGTAGCCTTCGATTGTCTAATTTTAACGCACCTACCATGTTGCGTAAGAATTTGCAAAATATTTCTCAAAGAAATAAGTCAAATAAATCAAACACGAAAGAATCTGTACAAATTCCGCCAAATAGAATATCTACCAATAGTATCGATCAGCAGCGACGTACTTCAAAAACTTGTGATTGTATAGAAAAGAGTAACGTCACTCCGGTCGTAACTCTTATTAATCAGGCCAGGGCCGTTTCCTCTCCCGATCCACTTCATAGACCTGACACTCCCAGAGCGTCGCTACTCTCAGCGACAGCATCTCAGAGGCTCAGGTAGGTTTTATTTGAGATTTCCAATTCGTTTGCATATAGCTATTGGGTTTTTTCGTTTGCTCTTTCTGTTTTTGCATACATAATTTAAACTACTTCTTGAATTTTCATATCTTCTCATGTTTTTGTAAACTAGTTTTTTTGACATTTAGCAGCTGATTACGGACTGTCCAAAATAAATTCATGTATCGTATAGTTGTCTAGGCACCTATTTGCATTTCATCTAATCAGTTCAGGTTTATATCATTATCGTCGTTCACATAATTCGGTGGTCGCTTTTTTCATTTGCAATCTCCATTGGCATAAATGATTATTAGAGATATTGAAATCATTACATGCATACAGGCAAATTTAAGTACACGTGAAACATATTCAGTATTTTCTAAATTAAAACACTTCGGTAATGTTTCAAGATTTATTTTTAACTGAAGTATGTATCTAACTGCTATGATTAATTTGACTTAACCTTATATTTATGAAGAGCGTTATATATCTAACGATCAATCCAGATACATATTTCAGATTTCGGGCAACAAGTTTATGTTCCAATCATTGATGAGTAGTAAATAAGTGCCTTTTAATAAATTCTTGCCTATTATCAGTTACTAGTGTCCAGGAGAACTTGTTGGCTGATGCTTTGTTATTTGATTTTCTGCAGCATGCATCTACTTAGAAATGGATTTCTCATGTACACAGCATTTTTTAAATGACTATATTTTCTTCCCCCTTTGTCGATGAACAATCATTCACATCATCTCCATAATCTGAACACTTTGTTACTTATATACTTTAACAAATTACTAAAAATACATCATGCCATCTACAACACAAACAGAAATAGGAATCAGATATCGAAATAATACTCACTATGTGTATAAAAACATTGTTTTAACTTATCAGTAGTTTGTAGGTCTTTGTTAGCGAAATTTTGAAGACAGATGGTTGATGTAATGTAGCTCAAATGCGCCCAATAGCACATGTTGTGCTAATATTATTTGATGCTAATTAATTTCTATGCCAGCCTTCACATCAGTTAGTTTCAATAATCAAAACGTAATGTAGCTCAATTTATTATTACTTTTAATCAATGGAACATGTGGGTGCTTCAGAATTGTTTTATTCCTCAACATTTATCAGATTCAAAATTCGCACATGTTTACAAGTGAAACTGAGGCAGTTTATTTTATTTTTTTTTTCACACATGAATGTACAATGTGTATCCATGCCAACAAGTGAATTACGTGGACTGAATTTTGAGTTGTCAGAACTTCGTTGAAGTTAAAATTATGTTCCAGCTTCTTCTCCTCTAGTTGTCTTTTCATTTGGCGTGATATAGCACTTGGCAGTAAATAATATTTGATAATTATTTTAAAATTGACATGAAATTATAAGCGTGCTCAACATTTGAATCCTGTTGTCAAACCTTACAGCAATGTTTTGCTTAATTTACAGTACAGTAAACTTTGATATCGAATGACCTCAAATATGTTTGTTCAAGTGATAGTTTTGGCACCAAAGATCCAAAAAAATACCTTCTTATTTTTAAGTATTCAGTCAATGAAATTTACTGACATGTGTACTTGCTTGGCAAAAAAATCACCCAATGTTCATTCCGAGCATTTAAACTAAGGAGATTAACACTTTGAGTCATAAAAATTGATCAAATATAAGTGTTCCAATCTTACACGGTGCCAGTTCGTATCAGGTGGCAGCTCCTAGTTAGGACGCTTTGAATCCTTTCAGGGGTATTGGAGGCGGTCATAGAAAATTACTGGACGGGGCTGGTGGAAAACTCGCCACCGTAGCAACTAGCCCGGATTCTGAGGAGCCCTCGGAAATACTTGAGGCTACTGCTACTACCACTGCGCATAGGCGAAACAGCGTCACCCCACCGTCAGTCCATGCCCTTGTGTATATATGTTTTCTATTTTAGTGAATGGCTGTAGTGCTTAAACAAGTCTACCTCTTTTCATATTACTACGGATTTTGCCAAAAATTATCTTTATATGTACTTGGCGCAATTCATCGACTGAAGAATATTTTATCACATGATTACATTAAATTAATACAACTAAAATGGCTTCGGTACTGCTTGGAAGTCGCTTTTAGGTCTAATAAGTGTTGGCTTGAATAAATCTGATCTATCTCGCCCGCTAATGCTTATCATCTTACCTTATGAAAATTTATTGTCCATTATCTGATGTTCTTCAACAATCATAATATATTCATGCATGAAATTTCAATAAACTAATGCTTTTAATACTATGCTCGATTAGTTGCTTGGGTTTATGAAATGCTTCCAGTAGAAACCAACAGTTTTACTACCGATATATGATACTCGTAAAATAATGGTACGTATTCTGCTCACATCGTAGTATGTTGATTTCATCTGTATTGGCCCATCCATTCACTCCGATGTAACATTGTGATACTCTTCTTTATGTTCTGGTTTGTTTTTTTCACGTCACGATTTTTTCGAAGGCTGTTAGTTCTAATGTTAATTTTGTGAACCCACCAAAGTGTTGGACTTTTTATTCATAATTGATTATTTTCTGCCTTTCCACCTGTCATACTTTGAATGTAGACTTTATTTAGCCATAGAAGCACCATCGCTAAGTCACAGCTGTTTAGCATGAGCAGCAAGCACATGGTTGATATTAGTGCATTATATGTAACTATAATGAAGTGGATCATAATCAAAACTAAACTTTAGAAATCCTTCCGGTGGATCTGGCCTAAGTGAAACTGGTTCTTTGGATCGAGCCAAGGCAGCACTTGAACGCAGAAAAAAGGCTGAAGATGGCAACATCAATCCCATTCTATGCAGAGTCGAAGTGACAAGGCCAAACGCTGATTCGTTGATAAATGAGTTATTGAAAGCGACAAATTTAGACCAATCAGATCTTGAAAGTGCGGAAAGTGAGTATTTTTCATTACATTAAACAAGAGATTTTAAGTCGCTACATAATGAAAATAAAATGCGACAGTTCGTTACCCTGTTCGTCAATTGGAGTAAGTCTGTATGTTATATAAAATGCAGTGGAATTTTTCGAAATATTCCAAATTATGTTTCTTTCAGCATCTGGATTACAACTATTCATAGCAAAAGATGGCACCACGGCACTGGGCAGTCATGAGGTAAAGAGTCAAATGCCAGCTGGAGTGTTTAAGCAAGTTGTAATGGAAGATAACAACAGGTAACACAAAATCAATTTGACGAGTCGTCAAAATTCGCGCCACGTCACAACGTTTTCACTTGCACTGGTGCCAGAGTTGGTGTACGAAGCTTATGAACCCAGGTAGTAATAAGACTATCATAGTGATTAAGTCAAATACTGATTCATGAATTTTGCATAACATTTCAGTTGATAATGTTAAGTGCAAGAAAATATATTAGATGCTGAGAATATTCACAAACAAGCAGTCTCTCCTCAAAATTTCTTTGGAAGTAGAAACCTACTCATCCCTGAAAATAGCATTTCTTAATACCTTATAGTCTATACCTTATAGTCTATACCTAAGAACTCTCTATGAAACGAAGTGATAGACTTACAGACTATTAATACGATTATCAATAGCAAACGGATAATTCGTATTTTCATGGTATTTGTCACTCGTATCTAATGGTTCCTTAAGTTACTCGACACATCCAAGGGAACTTCGACGAGAATGTAATTTGCTACGATGAATCGATTTTGACATAAGACTGCATCTGTATTTTGAACAGAAGTTACTTCTCGGTACCCACTCATTGCGTATCAGACTATACAAATAATTCTTGTAAAAATGATGAAGAATATCAAAATTTTTGTTGTTACTTGGAAACGTATTATAATTTATAAGCGAACTACAAATATGCAAACATTCTCTCCTCAAGATCTTATAGTTAAACGTCGAACCTTAACAGTATCCTTTTATTTACCATTTAAAAAAATGTTAAAAAAGCTTGAACATAATAAGTTAGACAAATGCTCCTTCAAAATATGATTAAGTGATGCTAAGCTGCAAAAAATAATTTTAATTTAAGTCGTTTTAAAATTGAAAAAGCAACAAAGTGCTTAAACAATAACATAAATATTTTCTTCCATAATAACGAAGCACAAGACGCCCCTGTGTTTCAAAATGGAAAGTTAGTCAATATTTAGCAAGATATTCAAATGTAACAAACAATAATAGTTATAAAACAATGCGACATGGACAGATGTGAAAACTGATAAGTGTTAAACTATTAATCAATATGGAAGCTGTGTATGCACCAACGCATCTGTCAAAATTTTCATAAAAATGAATCAAAAACGATTATAACGAATGTGTGACGTCAATTTCTTTCTATCACGTACAATGTATATATATATATATATACACATATACATGTTGTTAAAAAATTTCATGCTCTATGGTAAAATCTGATGTGATCAAGTCTCACGGGTGTTATTTAAAATTCGTAGAATATTGAAAATAATCGTGTACAAATTATCAAATCAGACTTGACTTGAAAATCTTGACTATACAGAAGAAAACCGGTATGTACATTTACTATCATATTAATCAATTATTTTAACCAACAATTTATTTGTCACAAATTTCAAGCGTTATATTCTATAATGATATATTTTCAAATTCAAATATATTGATTGTTGAATATTGCATTCAGTATTGACTGAAGTTTTCACCGTTGGTGCAACCAGTTATATTATAGCAACTTGTATATAAATAGAATAGTAATTGTTATGTAGCTAAATGGCAGGTGTTATACATTCTCTGTATTTAAATCTATACCGTGTATATTACTGTTGGTATGGTACTCAAATTGGCTCACGTGTGTCAGTGCGTGTGTAAAATAATGTATGTATGTTTTAACTTCGAACGTGTGTGATAGTATCAGTTTCCGTTCTTCAATCTTAAGTAAAAATTTGCAAGTTAGATACGATATATTATCATGTTATAGAAATTCATAAAATTGTATTGACATTGTGAACAGTCACGATTGGCAATGTAACACGTCGTTTGGTAATAATAACTACTGGCAACGAACTAAAAAAGTGTATCAGCTATATAAATGCTAGTTATTATGAAATCTAGATACTGAGTAGGAGCTTATAGATTCCATCGCATAAATTGAGTTCTGTATATTTCTTGAGTTTCACGCATTTACTGTATCGACATACACATATTTCAAAAACGATAATTAGTCTGGTGATTCATGCAGCTCATTATTTTTGCTAATAATGATAAACTTAAATTAGTTATTAATGTGACAATTTTGAAATATCGATACCAGTGTTACTGCTAGAAAATAATAATTTATTAAATTGTAGGTAATAAATAATCATAGTTAATATCGAATGTTTGAAATGATTTTTCTCATATGTATATTACTTCAATTTTTTCTCGTCACTTAATGCCAAGGTCGGAGTCACACTATGTGAAATATTCGTAACATAAATGCATCAAGCACAGTAAACCCTGTATTTTTTTTTACCTGTTATTTACCTTTCCTAAATTCGTCGCACCAATATATTTATTTCTGGCGTGGACTCGAAGAAATTATCCAGTTTTTCCGACAACTCCAATAATTGTAACACAACTTAAGCAACCCTTGGTTTCAAACATCTCCAGAGTTGTATAAAAGAAATGCAGGCGTTACTGTAGCAACTATAACTATTTTAATGGTTTGGGTTACTTTAAGAACGTCACGCAGAAGAATTGATAAGTTTTTTTTTTTCTTTTTTTACAAGAAGTTACGTTTGACTTGTGAAACCAATGTTAAGCGTTGTGATATTTTACATGATTGTAATAATTAATATTACGGTGTTGTTATTGTACTGTAATATGAGTTAACTCTGGCCCAAAAATTTTTCAACAAATGTTTGTTTATTAATTTTTAGATTAATTTCTATAATTTACTGTTGTTGACACTTCATGTATCTAATTATGCGGAAGGAGAAGAACTTCCATGTGCTGATAATAAGATAACATGCTGAAAACCAGAAATCCGATTTAATTAAAAAATTTGAATGACTTCATTACTCTCTTATGGTTACCGAGTAATACGCTACGGTAAAGTACGATACTATACTTGCAGGAACACAAAAAAAATTGCCCCCATTTTTCATAATGTTATCGTATTACAATCGTCGAGGTATGAAATATATTCTTATACAAATTCACTGCAAAATGGGGGAAAAAGCTAACCGCAAATTTTACAACAGCAATCAATTAGCTGAAACAATTTCACAGAGACACTTAAATTATAACTACGCGTAGTCTGAAATATCATGATCTAAAATGTGCAATAAAACTGTAAACAGTTAGAAAGGGTTTTAACAAGAGCTTGTACCGAAATTTGGTGGGTAAGGAAGAATATCCAAGAGGTTGACGGACAAACAGGTGCAATTTACAAAGTTAAGCCCCACGCATCAATGAAACTAATATTCATTCGTCAGACGCAAAGAACATAAGTCAGCAATAATTTAGTTATTCTGATCCAAATTCGACGGGTAATTACAAACGTTGTTTCTGATGGTAACATAAATCGTACTCGTCTCTTAATTTGTTTCACGTCGTCACCACGGTAAATTCTGTTTTATCGACTGCAGTAGCTCATGCACATGAGGCATGTGTATTAGGCATGTGTAAGTAAGTTTCTCTGATCTGAAAATACGTATGATCGTGTGTGCGCGCGCAATGAATCAGACTCCAGTATCGTGTATTCCGAATTCGAGGATGTCAAAGGCAAAGAAAGTAATCGATGAGGCCCGAGAAAACCAAAATCCTGAGCTGGATTTGGCTGATAAGGGCATTTCCACATTCGAGGAAATGCCCGGACTGCGTGAGTAAAATACGCTTGCACCCTTCACTTGATCATTGCCAAATTAGGCAACTTGTCAAGACTGGTTTTTTGCACCAACAAAACTACACACTGCCATTAGGGCTACTCATGGGCGTGGACAGCCCTGTACTATTTATACAAATACGTGCTGTTACTGTTGATCAGATTTCCTTATATTTATTTCCCAATTAAGTTCTGGATGCTCATTTAGAGAAAAAATGACAACTCAAAAACTCATTAACCATATATCGCATATCATTCAACAACCTATGTTTATTGCGTAAAAATAGTCCTTTCAAATACAGCTGATCATAATTTTCAGATCATCTTTGTACTTGTTCAAACTATTTCTTGTTTGAACTCTTCATACAATGACTACTATATATTACAACATCGAAACCGAATTATCATTAATCTTATCGTGTCATTCTTCATAATTTTGCATTTATTTTAAATTGTATTTTTTCAGTGAATATGCTGCAGATAACCAGGCTGACGCTCAGTCACAATAAACTTCAAGGTACATATGTAGAGAAAATTCATGTATTGCCAACCTGTTCGATCCTACCGTATTATGCATGTCACAGCAAGTAATGGAATGATAATTTTTCAGTTGTTCCACCTGGTTTGGCAAATTTAATCAATTTGGAAATTTTGAACCTGTTCAATAATCACATCACTGAACTTCCAATTTCCTTATCACAAATGCCTAAGTTAAGAATCCTCAACGTTGGGTACGTAACTGCGCGGCGATAAAGACGATATTTCAAAATGTACATAGTTACATTGATAATTTTAACTAACGCTATTTTGATCTCGGTATATCCACTTCTGTTTATATTTTTTGTTTATATTGTACATGAATTCTAGTCTGTATGTTATTGAAAATAAAATCTGCAATGATTGTCTATGATGATAAGGACGATAACTTCAATGCAACATTTTTTGAACTTATAGCCTAGCTACTTATGTTGAATCAATTTCATTTTGTATCGCTGAATCAACACCAACTTGTATCTGCTATTTGATAAAAACCTTTATATTCTAAGAAAAAAACACAAACAGGTAATAGGCTTCTAATTCTAAATAGTATGTTATCCTATTTTTCAGAATGAATAGATTAGATTCCCTTCCACGAGGGTTTGGTGCCTTCCCAGTGCTCGAGGTCTTGGATCTCACATATAATAATTTGAGTGAAGAAAATTTACCTGGAAACTTTTTTATGATGGGTAATCAATTAATTTCATACATTACAATAATTAATTCATTATTGATTATATGCACAATGCATACCCTAATTCTACTTTGTTTCCTCCAGAGACCTTGAGAGCATTGTATCTTGCCGATAACGATTTTGAATACCTGCCCCCTGAGATTGGCCAGTTGAAAAATCTGCAAATTGTAATAATTCCATCATACTGTATGAAATGAGAATACTCATAAGCAACACTGATAAACTACGAAATATACTGAATAATAATTTATTTTACAGCTTGTGCTCAGGGAAAATGATCTGATTGAGCTACCTAAGGAAATTGGCGAACTTACCCGACTTCGAGAACTTCACATTCAAGGCAACCGACTAACAGTTTTACCACCAGAGATAGGTAAATTGATACTCTGCAGCTAATTGCGTACCATATCAGTATACTTGTATCGGTGAAATTCTTAACTACCTATAAATTTGAATTGCCTTACATACGCGGGTCGTCCCAAATGTATCCTATTGCTGTATAACTTGTATTGCTGAGCTCGTGAATGCTTTCTCTTTATTCATTTTCCCTAGCAGAATGTAGGTGACTAGCCCTGTGATAAGCTGTATGGTAACATTAATAGTTTTAAACTTACTTCACAGGTAATTTAGATTTGGTGAGTAACAAAGCAGTGTTCAGAATGGAATTCAATCCTTGGGTTACCCCTATTGGAGATCAATTGCAAGTAGGAATTTCTCACGTGATTGATTATATTCGTTCGGAGACCTACAGATAGTAAGTGTAATTGGAAAATGAACAACAATTAATCAGTATACCCATCCATTATCGAATGTGTGATGGTTCTAGGCCCATTTTCAGACCTACAAGTTCCTGTAATAATAGGGAAATACGTTAAATTTTTCAAGTAAAATATCCAGTTAAACAATAGATGGTAATTATTATTTTATTTTTACAGCCTCTATAATCGTCACCTCAGTGCAAAAGGACCTCCGCCACCAATTGAGAATGATAAAAGCAAGAAAATCTCTCGTGCTCGCTAAATGAGATTAATGTGACAAAATCAACTTATATAATTACAGTTTTAATGCCAATGACTAATCGTTAATATATCTAAATTTATTAATTTGTACATTACCACAAATTGATCATCAGATATATCAGATCACGTGGTGCCTTATGCCAAGTCAACTGCCTTAAAATTCTGAATCGTTACTTGTATTAATATTTTTTTATTAATGTTATGCTTATATTTTTTATAACAAATTTAAAACTAAATTAAATATGTAGAATATTTCGGTGAGTCTATAATGTTTTAATACATTAACAAATGAAATTCACCATAGCCACGGGTATTAATTTTTTCCGTTAAGTTATTCTTGCTCATACAGGTTACAGTCGTAATTTATTTCTGTCATGTAATAATGCTAAGAAATCGAACTCTGACTGCGTTTACGATAAAAATTTTATCCAGCTTTGATGAGAATCTTAAATTGATGCGCAAAATGAATCTCCGCCAAGTTGTAACACTTCGTGCATTTTAATTACCTACTATTAATATGAAATGAATAAATATGATGGTGCAAATAATTTATTGATCTATAGTGGATATCTTTCACATTACACTTGTTGAGCCTCTAATTGGCACGCACAACAATTCACTCATCTATAAGTGTATGTCATTCTAAATTGTACTTTATGTATTAAACTACCTATTAAGAAAAAATGACTTGGAAAATTTTTATTATTTATGATTTAATGACGGGGTTTCAATAAACAATTTCACATCATAAAACGTACACGTTCAACTATTTTGCGTCAATAGCTTCAGTAGAAATGCAAAACCGTGTTTTCAGTTCGTACCGTTGACATGTTACAGTCGAGAATTGTAATATTTATGAAGCTTGTGTTAACAACTATGTTAGCAGTTTGGCTTCAATCAAGATGCAGAAAACTGCAACGAAATCAATTGTCGGTATAGAAAACAAGTACGTATAATACTTACCAGTTCTTTAGTTGAGCCATAGATGCTGCAATGTAATTTTTGTATATGCTCAATCCTTACGTGTACGTAGAATGGCACGATTAAAACAGAAAACCCTGAAACTTGCGAGAGAGGAATATTTGAAAAATCAGTCTAAAGAAGGTAATTTGAAATTGTAAAATGTTACATATTGCCAATCTATATTTGACGAATCAGATTGTAGACGATTGTCAATAGAAATATATATAATTTTTTGAACTTGTTAATAATGTTTTTTTCATTGCAATCGCTTGCCAGATGAATCTCTAGAGATAACAATGGAAAAGGCGACCTGTCCAAAATGTAGAGGGGATGGAAAAGAATCTTCTGGGACACATATACAAGATTTATGCCCCGCTGATCGAATGAAGATCACACAGCTCATTTCTGAACTTGCGAGGTGAAAAAGTACTTGGTCGTTATTTTTATTAACAGTGTATGGAAATATTCAAGTTTTTGATTTTTTACGTTAATAGGGGTCTCGGTCAAATTTATATAAACTAATTTTTATTAGTGTAGGTGCACACAAGAAAAGCACAAGGTTGAAGCTGATCTTGCTGTTAGTAAAGCAGAAAACGAAGCATTACAAAACCAGTTTCAGATGCTTAATAACCAATTGGAAGGTGATAAAAACAAATTATTTTCACAGGTACAATTTTTTAGAATTATAGCATTCAATAGATATACTAAAGGTCTGTGACATTATTTCACCACTAAATTCTAGCTGTCATCAACAAGGGCAGAAATGAACAAGCTTAAACTGCAAACATCTTATGCCCTCAAGCTTTTAACGCACCAAATAATGGCATTGGAAAGACAATCGAGGAGACTTGTTGAAACTGTGAAAGATTTGTTAAATGACAAAATGCATCTACAGGATGCATTAGTGAATCAAAAAATGAGAGTCCAAATTCTTGAGGGTAGGATAAAGAAGATAAAAAATAGTAAAAACGTGAAGAAACTGCTACAAGTAAATCAACAAATGATGAATAAAGTTTCACTAAAGTTTGACAAAGATTGTCAAACCGAAGCCCTAGAAAACTTGTAAGTTATCATAAATATTGCATGTAGGAAAATGTAGCGCCTTTTTATAATGATTAAGAATTGTTGAATTGTGTTTCAAAAGTAATATAATCTGAGTACCTCATACTTCGTAATTTTTAGACCAGAAATATACACATACTCCGGATTAAAAGTTTCGAGAAGCAGTCAAGACTCCCATAGGTGTACAAAAACTACTCAGATTAAAAGCAAACGTGATTTAGACGAATCTTCCACGGAGGCCATATTATTGCGTGAACTATTTTTCAAACGCCCAAGCATAGATGAGAACGAAGGGTTGGAATTACTTACATTATTTCAAAGAAATTGAGTATCTTTCTCACCTTTGTTACTGCATCATGACATAGAATAATGATGTAACGTGCCGGGCTACAATGATTATAGGAAACCGGTTTTTTTAATAAAAAATATAGTTTATTCGAATTATTAATTGGTAATAAATATTTAATTACAAATGCAATCAAAATTATAATACATTGTCAGTCGTTTCCAGTATAGCTTAATATAATATGACAGGTCAATTACACTGAAACTTAGAAATTAAAACACTCTAAAAAGATATTTATTCAATTTTGTACCAGCATTACATTTGTACAGGTAATCCAATTCATGAAGTTTGATCACCGTAAGTTATCATAAATTCCTCTCGAACATAGGAACCGAACCGAAATATGTTAGAGTATAAAAACACTACAGGCGGTACAAAATAGCTATTAAATCTTACAAAAATCCAATCACATAAAATCTGACCCAATGCAGAGTTGTCTCGACATTACTTGGCACTTCACTAATGCTCAGTTTCCTCCACGTCTTACTTTTTCATCGTAATGCTATACTTAGTTTTTTCAGTTGGTCCACAGCCTCTTGATTCTTAAAAGTTGGACTTGTATTTTACTTTTTGTACGCTCGACTAAGCCGCCAGAAGGAACACTGTTACCTAATTTAGAACTAATTTTTTTCTTTCTTCCTGTAGCATTGAACCCTAATCCGAATCTGTTAGTGTTAAACCACCTTCATCATCAGTATACTCGCACTCTTCCAATAGGCGTGTAGTCTCAGTCTCATATTGCAACACTTCGTCATCTGCCAAATGTGAATTACCTTCCATGAAGTTAGCAAATCTATAATTCAATAAATATTTACTAGTTAGATCTGGTCCTATATACCGGTAAGTGTATTATGTTTATAATCAAAACCACATAAACTAAGGTAAGTCATTTCAAGCCTAGTATAAATAATTTACACTATATTTTTCTACTCGATAAATATCTTGCAAATATGGCATATTTTACTATAGCATAGTTTTCCCGATTAACATGCAAACTTTTATATTAGCTTTGAGTTTTTGACAACGGGAGAATAGATTTGAAATTCAAGAGGGTCAAACACAATAATTACTAGTCTAACAACGAAGCAATTTGACAATAAAAAACCTTATGGGATCTTTAAGTCTGAGAACTGTTTTCCATTGGTTGCATTCAGGGCTGGAGCAGTACCCTCTCAGAGAACTTAGTGCCAGTTCTGTTTCTCGTACTCCCTCTTCATGGTATTCATCTTCAGTAAGTAATTTTCGGCGTGTAGGAAATCGCACTCTCCTGACAAAGAACGAATTATAGAAAAAGAAAAGATGTGTTAGAGATGTTTTATACTTGATTTCTAAAGATAACTGCGCAATATTATTCATATTTGAACAAGTATGGCGCAAATAAACTCAGCGTTACAAGAAAGTTTTTGTTTTTAGTCACAATTTATTTTACAAAATTACAAAATGTAATCATAACAATAATTCTTTATGCAAATCTTGTAGAATCTCGAAATAATTAGAAAATCCGATCAGAATGAGCTCGGTCTAAAAAAAGAAAGAAAAATCTTTTGCAGTTAAACGTTTAAAGACAAAATGGCTAATTAGTAAAAAAATCAACCAGTCTGTAGAATCTGTATGGGATCACAATTCCTGAGAAATTATAAACAATTGCTGTATTTTCAATTCTAAACAACTTTGAGTAAATAAGTTTTGCACCAATTACTTATCAGTTGAAAAAATGAAAAAAAAACTTACCAGTAAGATTTACCCTTTTGCATCAAGGCATGTGGGAAATTGTATCCCAGAATTAACAATATGCAAATCCCAACAGCAGCCTCGTCAAAATAGCTACTACAATATATCATTAAAAGACTCGATGCCTGAAATTCAATAGTAAATAGATCAGTAGTGACAAATTGCATCAAAAAATAGTAGTCGGCAGTAACACAACTGTGTTTTCATAAATACTGATTTCATATTGGGAGTGTATTTTTAGATAATTACCTGTAAAAACCATTGGATAATTTTTTTCGTACGTTTGTTCGTAACCGGGCCCAATCGGTAACAGACTATAAAGCTTACTAGAGAAGTAATTACTATATACCAAATGACATATTCACGATACTGCATAGCAATCATTCGGGCATTTTCCCATAACAATTGTCCAAGATAAATGCTGACTGTCCATCCTCCAGCAGCTAATAAGTACATAGATTTCCCCTGTCAAAGTCACATATGTAGATGAATTAGATGGTCCTCAATAAATTTTTTCAACACTTATTCAGATTATAAGTCGAAACAACAATAAATAGTTTTGAATACGTTCCAGACAGATGTACTTACTTTGGGAAGCAATCTACTTATAAGGTATATGAGCACAAGTAATGAAGTTGTGATTCCAAGCGTAATACCACATATGTAATAGAATATGGGGTCATAGCTCAATTTTTTTGCCAAGAGGAATACTAGGATACCCAATATCAGTAGCGTGACTTTCCAAAAATCGATTCCTAGTCATGTGACGTAACATCATTCCATTATATCATGTTATATGTCTCATATACCGATAGAATATTAACAAGTTTATTGATATTGTGAATTACCATGTTCATGGTGACTTATGGTAAATTCATGATTAATCTCTTCATCAAAAATACTCACCTATCAACTTTACAGATATTCTGTACTCATGACTGGTATCAATGCCAATGCAGCTTTGTTGGAATGGATTCAATTTAATCTCCTTTTTCTTTCTACTGAAAAAATTTATGCTCCACGAAGATCGATGTTCTTCAAATTTTTTCACTACTTCGGCAGGCGCGCTACCGTCATATTGACTATACGATTCTCCGTTCACATCTAGATTCATCTGTCAATAGTAGTAAACAATAATCAAAACTACAAATACCGTTAAGCTTAGTAAAATCATTGCCTGGGAGTAGTTGATCTTCATTGTAATTTCGTTTCATTACAAAACACAACTGAGGTACATTTTGTAGCTACGTCAGTTTCAATTAATTTTGGTAGGAAGCTTTATCTCACCAGTACGGTTTGCCATATATGAATTAAATATTTCGGCCTTCCTCTGTAGCAATAAATGTGCAATCCTCTTACTTCTTTTACCACATTGTCACCGTCTTCCATGTAAGTGACTAAAAATTTAATGGAATTAATGAAGTGAGTATGCGGAGGTAAATAAAAAGATAGGTTATACAAATATGCAAAAGTTTACCGGTGCCTCTAAGTTCCGCCTGTGTTTCAGTCAACATACAAATGACACAGATTAAGAAAAATACGAGTATGGTAGTCTTCATTTTGGGCACTTATATCTTATTACTGTCATAAACAGATACTCATCGGTTGAAACAGTTCTATTATCCCGACCGCTACAACATCCGGCAATTGGCGTCCGTTTCGGTGGGTGCCGGGAGGCACAATTTTTGAATTTCGAGAGCCTAGAATCGTAGAGCGACCGTCGATCAATCGGAGAGTCGATTGAAACATCTCTCGACCGAGCTGTGAACGGTTCCGTTCCGAGGTTGGATTTTTTCCGGTTTCCGAGGTCTTCCTGTTCATCGGTCACTTCATCAGGCGAAGCCACGAGGGGAGGTAGTCCGAGATTTCAGGTGAGCAAACTTGAAGGATTTCCTAGTGTCCGTTAAATTAATTTCCAACATTAAAATGCCATTATTAACGTATCACTAATGATGAAAATTTTTGTCTCGTTCGTATGAACTGTTGTATGATTATAAATACAAACCTGAAAATCGCGTTTACTCTGTACTGTACTCTGAGAGAATGAACCGACTCGTTTTGCTTATTAATTTTTCCTGTTGCATTTTCAGTTCCACGACGTAGCTGACCTATCAAGGTAAGCTTTTTCATTCCTAATTACCTCATAACTTTCCCTCAAGTCTTTGTAATATCATTTTTCCACACTTCGTTCCGCGATGCCACGTGTGATGCGTTGCAGCATGGCTAGAGCGAGCATCCATTTATGAATTAGCGAATCCTCTAAACACGCGCTCTTCTGAAATGTTTGGCCGAGAAATTTTGCAATCTCTCGAGTATTCCTGATCAGTATTTCGTAACTACTATTTGCCGAGTAAAAGTGAGGTCTATATTTCTAGTATATGTGATTTCAAATGGCAGATATTTTAAGAGGGAATCGACGCTTTGGTTGATTTTACAACTTTCGAAATAATGGATTATTTAATATTAAAAACGACTTGTATAAATTCTTCAAAAGTTTTGCTACAGTATTAGGAAAGGCATATTCTTTTACAACGATTCACTTTGATCAACGCATTTCACAGAAAAAGAATTGATATTACATGTTCATTTCTATACGATTAAATATTTAATTCAGTATTTGGCAAAGTTATGTATTAGTTTTGGAATTATAGATACTCATTTACCTAGATTTGTAAGCTGTTCAAATTTAATTCAAATTCTTAACATGATTAACTTTATACCGCCCCAGTCTGATTTCTGTGACTGATTGGTTTACTCAATGATTTTGTCCTGTTTACTGATGTTTTTAAAATGATTGAACTGCATTCAGTACCTGATTTTCACAATTATCAATTTACAGAAAATCATCAGCCATGAGGGGAATTAGCTGCATGTTTCGGAAGACTGGGAAAAATGAACGAGTAAGTATTTTACATTCATTGATATATTTTCGTACATGTCGCAATAAATATATCGCCAGGTATATAATATTTTTTTCCATGCAACACGCAATTGCATAACATTTTTTGATGTGCTAATACTTGCGAATGTCTTAAATTTTTAAATGATGAATTTTATATCGCCCCAGTCTGATTACTGTGATTGATTGATTACTATATGTGCTGAATATTTATTGAAGTCTGTCACATTAGAATGCATACTCTTGTTTTCAGTTGAAATGAAATTTGAATCATTGCTTACAGATTCGTAGGGCTGTACATTTACAACCAAAAAGAAAAATGATGACTTGATACAGTGAGTATTTCATATGAAGTTTATGAAACTATATAAGTGTTTTTATAAAATTAATTAAATAATTGCAATGCTTCAGTAAGCTGATGATTTAGTAAAAATCTTGTCGGATTTTGATAGTTGAATTTTTATCCTTTGAAACCAATATCTTGTAAAGACTGTAAAACTACATAATCTGAATGATGTTTTAACAAGCATATGTCTGATACTTGTGATGCCATATTTAACCCTGACTCTTATTAATTGTTGCAGACTCATAATGTGATAAAGTTCATTATAGCTGTTATATGTGGTATTTATTTTTCCAGGGAGGAGAATTCAACAGATGGAAGAAAAACTTTTGCCCCCTTGTGCAAATGGTAAATACCTCAATATTTGAACACTTGACATGTTTATTTTTTTCTATTTTTGAATGTGATATTTTTGCAACTGAGTGTGTTGAAAAAATATTTGCTATAAATTTTTGTGAACACATCGAATGTCTAAACGTGATGAATATTTGTTATCCCTGTCATACGATTACGTGGTGATACTGTACTACCTGAATTTAATTCACTAAATAGTTTACTTCTTTTTGCCCATACTTTCTGCTCACAAACTTGTTTGTCTTGCAGTTTGAAACATCAAGGTTAACTACAACCCTGGATCAGTAACTACAAAAATGGTTGTTTTCAGCCTATAGTGGTAAGTTTTGATAACAACTAGTTCACATTCATAAAACTTGCACCATTCAATTGTGTTCAATTTAGAAATGCTTCTTACTGTATATTCTGGTTTATTGTTCTACCTGCAATTATTTGTCTCTTGATTAAAGTTTATGTCTATTACAATGATGAATAATGTTAGTTATCCCTGTCTTACTTAACTGTGGTGATAAATTAACACTGAAACGTGAATAAAAATTTCATACTAACCGCCGAAATGGTTTGTATCGTATCTAATGGCATATTGTTATGCAGGATTATCATGGATCCAATTGGAACTGGCGCTGGTAGTGGCAGCACACACGAGGTGAAGTTGAGGTAATTGACGTTGGACGTCTATGCACTTCTAAAGCTTTGATTAAATAATTAGTTGAAGTAATATTTTGTTTTACAAATGAGTGCATTACCACATTAACAGAATCATTGAATGATGATTTATTGACAAGCATATGACTGAAAGTTTTTGATGTCTCAATTATTCTGATTCCTTCACATAATTTATATGCGTGATTCCTATGCAACGATCAGTTGTCAATACCCTACTTTCTCCATGTTTCAGAACCATTTAAATGCAGTTGGAACAGAGTAGCATTGTCATCATTTATAATAATGTGAGTACCTCGAAGAAGAAAAGACTATTTTTAGGTCAATTTTTTAAAATAAAACTGGACATAGTTAAAAATCGTGGTTCATCATAGTTCTAAATTCAGATGCCTTGCAAAGTTTTGCATCATTAAAAATGTCATGATGAATCCAACAACGCTCCAGTCAATCAGATTGCTTAGTGGCGAAATGTTGTATGCTGATATATATTGTTTCAATAGATCAGTTTTTAGAAGTTTTGAAAGCCTATTGTGCCTTACACGTCTTCTTATCTATTATTACAGGTGGACTACATCAAGCTGCTTAGAGTTACAGTATTTTCGAAATGGTGAGTTCATTTTTCCTATCATAAAAGTTAACCTTCATATACCTGATACTATCCAAACTCTTCGGTTAAATAATATCATCAACTCATTAACAGTGTGATCTTTTCTTTTATGCAAATTGTTGCATTATCATTTGAAATTTGAAGATTTTTAATGAAGTCAATTTGTACCATAGATTTACTTACCCTGAAATTGTGATGATTCAATAATATACGCTAATATTACCATTTAGTTGGTATGATTTCAACTTGCCCTCTCTGAAAATTTGGTAGATAATGTAGACATCGATTCTTCCCAATTCAAATTTATAACAATGTGCATTGGTGTGTCTATTTAGGAGGATCATTTAACCTGATAGACAAGACCCCCAGATAAAGCTTGTAAGTACAAATCTGGAAAAATGTATTGCTAACGTATAATTTGCACTTAAATAATAATATTGACTACCATGATAACGAATCATTTGGCAAATAACATCTCAAACTCATCGGGTTGCAGTAATTATATGTGTCTAGAGATTAATTTTTGAAATTATTCATTATATTGTTAGATATCGCCAAGATCAATTATTCAGAGTGGAAATAAAATGTGGGAACTTGGAGAACCTGAAATTGTCCGGGAATTCGTACCGTCTGGAAAAGTGGAAGAATTTCGTGAAATTCACTTGAAGTCGGGGATTTTTTTACAAAAATGTCTTATATTTTTTTTTGAAAAAGAATTAATTTTGGTATTGGAAAACCTGAAAAAATCGGGGAGTCTCAAATCTCAGATTTTATGACCAGCCTGTTATTCCAATCCCAATTTTGAATGCCGAATATAGTTTTATATCTTTGCCTAAAAAGGTATCTTGAGATTCATCCGAAAAGAATAGATTAAAAATAGTATGATGTTACAAGTATATACGCTAAGATGATCGTGTAGATGATTTCGTCTTGCCCTCACTGACTCAAACATGATGAATTTTTTATGATTTTAGGTCTTTTAAATTACTCATATGAATTTGTATCATTTCAGGTCCCAACGAGAGACAATTCTTTCGAGTGCGTCTTGATTTGCAGTTTTTGAGGTAGTACGTAAATTTGAATATAAGTTGGAATTGCTTTTATTATTTTTTTTATAATGATGACGTAATATACGCAATGATTAACTATGAAGATGAAACATTAACTGAATTTTGCCTAAATTAATGATTATCGAATCTTCTCCGATCATATGTGTGACAATTTTGTTGAAATATTTCAGATTAACAAAAACTCGACTGTCTGATCAGACTGTCCCCGGACATCGGATTGTGTAATCAATTGTAATGTATTACTTTACGAATTAAAAAAAAATATGTACATGTATATTTGGGGTATTTTCTTCACGGCAAAATATATTATAAGTACAAATCTGCATTAAATCTGAAACACCGATGGCATCGAAATATATCGAAAGTATAAATTATAAAAGTAAAACTGTCATGCGATAAAGACCTACAAAGTGATAATTTATAGACTACTGTTGAAAAAACACGGTTTCGTAGTTTGTATTATATACTGCATTTATCGACGAAGCAGACACAAGTTTTAATTTATGGGTGATATTATTAGGCGTACAATACGAAGAACTCTGAAAAAATACTACCGTTATAAGTAAAGGCAATTGATATTCATCATTTGAACAGATCTGTAATAAATGCACACATTACTTTTCGATTACATTTACTTGTACGATATCTTATCAATACTCGCGTATTACTCATCACGATTGGCACCCCATGTTTCTAGAAAGTTGCAATACGCCAATAACTTTATATTTAATGTAGGTGAGGCATAACCATTTTTTATAATTTTCTTTGCAACTAATTGCTATTGCAAGATTATTATTACTTTGCTGGCCATCATGTTAATTATGAATAACTGTGGCTATCAATCTCTTCATGAATTATACAAGAATAATCATACAGAATAATGTTTTTAAATTTAGTAGAAGTAATTTTACCACTAATTTTTCGTTACATCCAACGTAGGAATATGTACAGATTAGTATAAAATTACGTATTACGGTTTTACCGTAAATTAAATACGTAATACTCTAAAAAATACTGGTAGGTAATATTTAACAACTTGACAACAATGAATGCACGCATGCCTTCAATTTCTCATCAGCTAGATCAACCTGAGAAAAGAATTAGGTAACTCATTTAACGAAAAGTTTGATAAACAAGGAAGTGCACAATTTTGTGGTCAAACATCTCAGAAATTTTCACAGTGAATTGAAAGTAAAATGCACTTCATTAACCTCCCGCAATTTAACTTCTGTCTATATACAGCATGTAAATTGCCAAACCGTACTTGCAAATACCCAAGTAATGTATGAAACACGAGTTAATTTATTTTACATGGAGGAATGAGCTAAGCCTATATTTGTTGGTTGGAATGTATGTTGAACTCGAAATAGCATTTCTATATCGTTAAATACTTCGGCATATTATATTATAATTGTATTGTGTAATCTGTTACTGGATTGAATTCTTTTTGATGAGAAATGTTCAATGCTGGCACGTATCCCCAGCGTTTCATTGCGACGAAGCAATTTCGTTGAATTTCTTCAACTTCTTCAAATTCTAAATCCGTTCTCCAATGAAAGGGAGCGGTCTTTGAATTTCGGTATGTACTGTATGCATTACCAACGTCACTTTTCGTATGAGTATCTAGATATTTCTTAACGTTTGGATGAAAATCGAGTCCATAAAATTGGAAAAGTTCTTTCACATGTTTATACGGCTCTGCGGTCAGATCTTCATATCGTAACACTCTGTAATGATGAAATTCTCGTTATTTAAATCGTCTACAGGGCATGTCCAGTGAGATTTGTCAAACAGCGCTATTTATCCCAAATGTTCATCATTTAATAATAAATTACTATTATTATTTCACACGTGACTTTTGCAAAAATGTGATGAAACAATCATCTTCTCAATTTTCCCGTTTTTCTTCCATATTTTAGATTTCAATAATTGCTTTGAGCATGAAAGATTTTTTGAAAAATGCATCTAATTGTGATGATATTTATTCAAAAATATGAAAAAAGAGATGACGTAAGCAACTCTTGAATCGTTCAAACGCGATGATTGCTCCGACATTCTGTACTCGTTAAACAAGTGTAATTTAAAAAATTTGCGTACCTAAATCGAGAGGGATATTTCATTTGCAGCTCCACAGCGGCGTTATAATCTGATATCAAGTCCGCGCAAAGTAAACCTGCATCTGAACAGTCCGGACTTGCTTGGCAAAAAGTAGTATGTCTTCTCGACTGTAGAGTTCCACGGGGATCCCTTATCAAAAGTATCAATCTCACAGCCAATCTGGAAAACGATTGTCCGTAAAGGTGGGAGGATAAATAGCTTAAAAGATTGTAAAATAATTAATGGTATTTTACCAATCAAAAAATGACACTGGATCTAGCCAAGTAATAAAGTAAATGCCCTGCTGTATAATATAAGCTCACTTATTTAGCAGGGAAAAATTTAGTTCACACGAAATGAAATGCACTTGAAAGACTATCGAATTATTTTGCACTTGGACAACGTCCTTTGACTAAGAGATTGCAGTTGAAAATCCACATGCGAGCTATAAATGAATATAAAAATACATGTGCAGAGTAATCTTTCAAAGGAAATGAGATGAAATTGAAATTCACTCGTAACATCGTTTCGTGATCCATATTACGCGGCTTCAAAATGACAAAGGATCGCTAAACGTCTCTTTATTTCCCGAACTGCAAGTGAGCATAATGACTGGTTCCAACATTCCAATACCTACTTGTTTCAGATGCTAATACATGTCCGACTGATTACTTTACTAACTTTTTGTCGGCAAGAAGCTCTTGTGCAACACGTAACCTCAGGCGGACAAGTTTCATTGATTGGAATGGAAAAAGTTTACACATTCCGCTAAGAAATCTGTGATTGTAGCAGATGCTCTGGTGAGCTTGGCATTGCGTCCACAGAGGCGGATTAAGCCTGAAAATCCAAGATTGATTCTTCACATATTCTACATAGTGATCTGAAAAACACGATGAGTTATAACATCATTTTAAGGGGGTATTCTAGTGTAGAAATTTGAAAAAATCGATTTTTTTTTTTTTTATATTTTCAAAGCTTAACCTTTCAAGAATGTGTCCTTAAAAGGACAAGTCAAAATTTCAATTATTTTCAGAGATATAGCTATTTTAGTGACACGTCTTCAATACTGGCTCGGCTGGAACGAATTTTACTCGAAACTTTAAACGCGTTTTTCTCAAAACTACATTTTTCAAAACGGTTGACATGATTTCTCAAGTTCTATTGAACCGATTTACTTGAAATTTGGTGAGAATCTTCTCAATACATGTCTCTATCGCACGAACTATTATTATAACGAAATAATAATTTTTACTATTTTTAAAAAATTCAGAAACGTCCTAAAAAGTCAAAAAAAGACGTATTATTTTTTCGGACAGCCGTAATTTGGCAAAAAAAAATTTTTTTTCGACTTTTTTTTAGTTAGTACGATAGCTGCATTTATGTAGATTAATAATCTTTTTTTTTTTTTTTCTGATTTTGAAAATGCTTGCAATCGTGACAACATTGGCGCGCCATTTTTTTTGTACCCCCCACTTCAACAACTCATAGCACTTTCAATTTTGTATTTTTTGACTTGTTTTTTTTTTTTGTAATCGTGAAATAATAATAAACGCCTGATAAAAAAATGGATGGTAAAAATATTTTTTGTTTTTTGTTTATAGCACTTCAAAAAACACCTCAAATTCATGCCTCTACACTAGAATACCCCCTTAATGTGTGTAATATACGGTCTTTGAGGGTAAAAATATCGCAACTCAAATTTACCTGAATATTACATATGCATGTATAAATGAAAAATGTGTCACTGCATTTTTTACGAAAGATTGACGGAGTTGTTAGCTTTTTCACATGTCAGGTATTACAGGGATATCCAAAATGAAAGTAGCTATTGACTTTATTGACAAACATGAGATTGTGAATACGAAAAAGTGACTAACATTCACTCTAATTGCATGTAAAATTAGTTGTGGAATATGGATTACCCAAGTCCGCGTATTCGCAGTTAAGCAGCGCCTTGATATTAGTCAAGGCTTGGCTGGCGAGTGGGGGACCTCTGATTTGAACAATGTCAAAATCAGAAAGCGGCTCATAGTGATAAAAGAGCCCTGGATGCGCGGCAAGAATATCTCCAAGAAATGTACTTCCACTACGCCAGGTTGATACAATGACACTCCTGATCGGATTTCCATTATTTTCCATCACCAGGTCTTCAAGTTCACTACAATATAACACGGATTTTTGCTAGCAAATGGTAAAATTCAGAATGCTGTGGAATAGAAGAGTTAGAAAGAAATGGTATGAAAGTAACTGTTTCACCTGGCACTTATATTATATCTTCCGTTAGGATATTGGTAATGTATAATCTCATCGTGTACGATTCTTCTTTGTTGATCGATCACCTGCTGTATTTCACTCAATGTAGCAAGTGAATCATCGATTTCACCTGTTTTCTGTAATTGAAAGAAAGTATACTTATGTGTATTGGCAGGTCAAAAAAGAATGGATTTACTGCATGCGTGAGTCCGTAGTTTTTAATTTATTAGTTGGGAAATCGAAAAACATTTTCCCATCTAGGTCCTTAATATTTGGTGTTTGATGACACTATTTTTTAAGGGAAAGATCTTGATTGTAGTGTAGTTCGATTCAATACTATAAGTAGTTAATAGGTTGGTCATTATTTGGGGTGTTTTCGAATTTTCTTGTAGACAAGGCGGAAAAAAATTTGCAAATAAATCGATAAAAAAGTACGCGAAACCGGGAGCCTGTAAGCGAACCCTAAGTACTCCCGCCAAGGCCATGAATTTCCCATGTAATTTCAATGGGAATTCGAACTTACAGCACTATTTTAAATCTGAAACTTGGCATATGTCTTTCCTATATTCATAGATATTTTAGAAAAAATTGGGCGATTTACAACGATGAAATTAACAAAGTACCAGCGCATCAAAGTTGTGTCTTAAAGTAAAAAAATCACCATTTAACGAAATAAATGGATTGAGATAAATAATATTAAACAATTAGATAAACACCCGTTCAGTGCCAGATTTTATCGAATCAGGTCAAGAGATTTTTTTTAAATGCAAAATCTGGGGCAAATTATTTTATTTCCGCTGAATCCATTTGCTAGTTTTGAAAAATTATTTATCTGTCTACTCATACTCATAAGTATAGTTGGACTTTGGGTGCCGAAACGAGTGCGAACTGTCTTGAGGTTGTCAAAAATGAAAAAGTGTATAATTTTAAAATCAGTCTACATCAACAAAACATAGATAAATTATACGCAATCTAATTGCCGATAGTTACCAGGAAGTAGATAAAGATTATATGTGGCCCTGTGCAAGCTAAAGTTTGACTCACTTAAATTGGTCAAATTGAATCGTCAGTGTGTATTACGATGGTGAATTTTGGAAAACTTGTTAAACCATGTGATTGGTATTTAATTTGTACAGCGGTAATTAAACTCACCTCCCAGAACTTCCCCGTTGCTGATAACCGTTGTATTTGATCTTTCATCGTCTCTGGGCTTCCGTATCTTTGATCGAAGAATAAGAACACAAAACACAGCGATCCGAAACCGACAAACCCATAAAACCGCAATCGCTTAGACATCGCAACACCAGAACAGTGAATTTGTTTGGAAACTGTACAAAAATGACATGTGGAAAATTGGAAAAACTGAAACAAAAATTTAATACCAATGGGGACCATATAATAAAAGTCATTAACAACGAGTAGCGATAGTTTTAACGCTGGCGTGTTTAGCAATTTAGAATTTGCCATACCTACATGGCCTAGGAATAACTCACACACAAACGAATTATCAATGATTCATCAACGGATTGTAGACATTATTTTATCGAATCACATGGTGTGTGAAAAAGCATCACTAAGCCATTTCAGCTGGCTTTTTAAAAATATTAAAATAGCAGATCGAAGCTTCCGCAAAAACGATTACTTGGAATATTATTCCTCCGAAGCTTATATTTCCAATTCACTCGGGCAAACAAGAGGGGCACGTTATTTTTTAATTGCAACCGGATAGGTTAAATCCTTTATTGGTGGGGGACTAATTTCAATCGGATTTCCGGCTGTGATATATTTTTCACGTTACCGTCTTATCTGATTTTAGATTTGGGAGTATTAGTGATATTATACGTTTCAAGTAGCGGTTTAAATTTCGTCTGTCTGCATTCGGTTACTTTACTATTCCTATTGAGCTGCGAACATTATTCATTGTAAAATTATGCAAGTCACTTGTGAAACCAATCTTTTGTGTAATCGGATTAAAGCATATTCACCATGGGATTTGAACATAAGTGCCGATCCAAGACGCATGTGACCGTCATAGGGCAAAAGACTTATTGATTGAAAGAAATATCGTGGAACAATTATTGTGAATCATTTGTTTGCTCAAATGATCTTTTTTCTGGTACATCGGTGTGAAATTATTAAACAGCGAACTAAAGTTCACCGTGTGATAATCTTTTCACAGTGATAACAAGTGTTGGGTGAATCATGTCATGTAAAAATGATGAAAAAGAGGCCCAAAGTGCACAGAACTTTAGCTATTCGTCATTTTTGTGCCGAGAGTTTCCACGTGTGTACCGCTTTTATCGGTATTAAGTCAGATCAATTATAATTTTGATGATATCATTGACAAGTCCGTAGCCAGGCAGCGACGTGACACAAACGAATAAGCCTTATAATACGGCTCACGTGAAAGCAAGATAAGATTATCTCTTAGGAAAACTAAGGATGTATGAGAGGTACGAAAAACTTTCAAAGTTGAAAAAAATCATGATCATTTATTTGGTTGAAGGGAAAATGAGCGATCGAGGGCCGGCTTGTAAATGATTGAAATAAATGCCCCGCGAAAATTATTTTCACACGTAGTTTTTGTAATGGTTATTTATCATTGAGTATAAATATTCCAAAGTATAAATGGTAATGATGAAATTTACTTAAAACTCGTGTTCGATTGCCAGGTTATTAAGGTGGATCGATCAGTTCGATGATCTTTCAAAATTCAACCGTTCGGCTTATATCTATACCCACTTACGGCTTCGCAGGTGGAATAAGAAATGGCCCATTATCATTTAAAGTTTCCCTCTGACTAGTCCGACGTGAAAGAAACTTAGAAACACCAGTCGAGAATTCAAACTGATGAACAATGAAAAAATCACGTATGACAAAATAAAACTAGAGAAGACCGTGCAGTGAAGCAGTGTGTACGCAATTGATTGCAACGATGAAGTATTTCGCACTTCGTTCCTCCTATCGCAAAATTGGCGCTGTTTTGCAATCGTACGAGGATAATAAAATTGACAGCTGAATCCCCTGGTAGAGAATTGATTTCGTGATTGTAAAGTTGAATAAAATTGAAGCACATTTGTTTACGAATTACGTGAGATAAATAAGAATAAATGAGCAATAATTTACGAATCAATATCTGAAAAGTGAGAAGTTACAGAGCACATAATTTCAGGGTTTTCCACAAACTCGACTTGTCTGTAAATTAACAATCCAACTGTCTCTACAATGCAAGTACAAGTACAAATGGTAAATGTCGTCTAAAATCTTGTACAATTAACATCATGGTGATGTATCAATTAAATTGTTGAGCATACCGTTCGAGAGATAGTGCTCGTTTCATTATTCAATATTATGGCCATGTACTTGTATAACTTATCTTACCCTTTAACTGGCAGAATAATTATTGTAGCATACGGCAGTGACTAACGATTTTTTTACGCGACAGTCAAGGCAAAGGAAACTTAACTAGCGAATATCCACCGTTTTTACGGATGTGCAATAATGATTCAAATATTGTGCTCGTATAACACGACCTTATAAAATATTTAGCCACTACCGCCATGACATTTTTTGCATCGATGTACGATTGGCAAACAGTATGACCACCTTTTTAATGGAAAATTAATTTTTTAGTACCATAAACTGGATTGAAAAATTACGTTGCAATATCACTGCATAAATTGTAAATCAGCTATAGAATGCTATAAATATATTATAAA
Organism: Neodiprion pinetum; assembly: GCF_021155775.2. NCBI lineage: Eukaryota > Metazoa > Arthropoda > Insecta > Hymenoptera > Diprionidae > Neodiprion > Neodiprion pinetum. The sequence goes on from NC_060234.1 coordinate 33,302,466, forward strand.
TATACCTGTATTTGGGCCATTTGATGTATTTTTTATCGTTCGATTGCTGCCTCGAGCTATTGCTTATTACAAGGGTCTGTGTTAAATCTCGTATGATGCACATACTTAAAAACAGATTGTTCGCGTCACAAGCATGTAAGATATTAAAAATTAAGAGACGTGTGCAATTATTGTAAAATACATCTAATAATCGAACACGCGAGTAAGTATCAATATGAATTTATATTTTGTCAAATTTTGTTATTCGAATAACTTGAAAACTGCCGGACTGATTGGACCTAAATTCTAATCAGTTATGAGTGCAGCAAAGTCCCGTCAATTGAGACTAAGATCATTCAAATCCGTTCATTCGGTCTCGAAACGTCGTTGGACAAAGAATTGGTTACACACAGACTCATACGGACATGCATCTGAAAAATGTCGGAAATGATTCTGTAGGCCTTAAAACGTCGAGTTCTGGTGAAAACGAAACTTTTCATTTCCGAGGTGATGGTAATAACTTTGCTTTCTCTTTTTTTCTTCCAAAACAACTATAAGAGTGAAAAGTTAAAAATTAGTTGTAAAACATCTGTTTGTGGTAACGTAACGTCGTCATAAGGACCTTGTAACAAATTGAGGCCAACACTGTTTCACTGTTACTGCATTCTGAATCATGAGATCCTTAATTCCGATTTTCTTCCACTACTCGAAAGTGGTACTTGTAAATACTCGTGCGCGATATCTCAATTAGTGTTTATCTCTTATGCAAACGTTTCAAGGCTTATGATTCCAGAAGTAAGAGGTGACTGATTTATACATTGGTAAACTTTAATTGAGTAAAAATTATGAATTTACTTGACTTGAATGATATGCATATATCAATTTGCACAATAAGACGCATGCAGTTATAATATCGCGATGTTTATTTTTGTTCCCCTCATATTCTTGCTTATCATTCTTTCATTTTCGTGTTATATTCATTGCTACTTTTCGAAAGACAAATGTGTGGGCTCTTCGAAGGCAAGCTGCTCGTTTCGAGTTCACAAAATTTTTGAATTTTTTTACAAGTTGATTGCTATGCCGATAACCTCGAGTAATCTGCTCAACGGAGTGTCCTAGTTGATTTCGACATTGTCGTACATATCTCGGACCACCCAGGTCCACGTATCTTGAACGCAAGAAGAACATAACAGCTCCATTCTACATGCAATTCTGAATAAAACCACGTTGAAACATAACCATTTAATGGAAAGATAAGGAAATGGCATGATTTCTATGAACTTACTGTCGCCATTTCACAGGAGTCATGCCATTTCTTTTTTGTTACTCTCTTAATTTGTAACTCTCATTCGATCTGTACAATTAACTTGCAATAACATTATGACGTCGTTACAGCCTTCGCCACCCATCTTACAAGTGTGGCATATAGTTTGTTACGGGATTGAATTCTCTTTGATGAGAAATGTTCAATGCTGGCACGTAACCCCAGTGTTTCATTGGCACGAAACAATTTCGTTGTATCTCTTCGACTTCTTCAAATTCTAATTCCGTCCTCCAGTGGAAGGGAGCGATCTTTGAATCTCTGAATGTAGTATACGGATCACCGAAGTCATATTTCGTGTGAGTATCTATATACTTTTTAATGTTTGGATGAAAATCGAGTCCATAAAATTCGATAAGTTTTTTCACTTCTTTATGTGGCTCTAAAGAGAGATCTTCGTATCGTAACACCCTGCAATAATAGTAATTTGCACAATTATAGTACACATGTATGAATAGTGGGAGCTCGTAGAAAAAAAACCTTTCATGAATTTAATTCAAGTTAATACTCCAGAAGTAAAGGATTTCGTGGAAAATGTTTTAATTGCAATAATTTATTTGGATCAAATTTGAAAAAAAAAAATTTTGTAACCAATGAAGCATTCGGATACAGTTATAGCCACTCCTATTCTTTGTCGTCGTGTACAACTATATGAAGGAAATCGAAAAACGTGCATACCTGAATGTGGAGGGATATTTCTTTTGCAGTTCTACCGCGGTGTTGTAATCTGATACCATGTCTTTACAAAGTAAACTTGGATCTGAACAATCTAAACCTTCTTGACAAAACGAACGATGTTTTCTTGACTGAAAAACTCCTCGGGGATCCCTGGTCAGAAAAACCAATCTCACACCCAACCTGGAAATCAATTGTCAGTAATAATTCTGACGAGTAAAATTACCTCGAAAGGTTGCAAGATAATCGGTGATTCTTTCAGTAATCAAATGGTGATACGAGATTCCGCAGTGCCCGATTATTTCTCTCACTTTTCATCGGCAAGAAGCTCTTGTGCAATATGCAACGTCGGGCGGAGAATCTTCATCAACTGAAATGGGAAGAGTTTACACATTTCGCTCAGGAATTTGTGATTGTAGCAGATGCTTGGGTGAGCTTGGCATTGAGCCCAAAGAGGTGGATTAGCCCGAAAAATGTAAGTTCGATTTTTCACACGTTCTAAATAACGATCTGAAAAAATGATGTAATTGTAATATTATTTTCATGCATAATATATCGTCTTCGAAAATACAATTATTGCAGCTCGAATTTACCTGAATGAATATAAGGGTGGTCCTTATTTAGTGTGTTTTCGAAAATTCCTGCGGATAAGAGGCAGTTCTTAGAGTTAACCTACAGGCTTCAAGTTTTGCGTACATTTTTTTTGATTTTTTTGCAAACTTTTTTCGCCTTATCCGCAGGAATTTTCGAAAACACCCTAAATAAGGACCAACCTAATGAATATAGATATGAATGAAAAATGTTTCACAGTATTTTTTATGAATATTAATTTGAAAAATGAAATTGGAAAATGCCTTGATTGACGTTGCTTTAACTGGCAAGTGCAACCCTATTAGGTAGGCCACGGACAAAGAGTGTAAGACACTGGATGCTACTCGCCAGTAGGTACAAAAAGATGACTTATATTTATTACACATGGTATATAACGATGAAATTAATATCTGAATACGAAGGTAACGAAATATTGTGAGTTTCGGTCAATTTTCAATATAATATTTTATTAAGACGTTTCGGTCGTGCATGGCCGGCCATCATCAGTTGAAAATTAGACTTGTATATTTTCTGTAGAAGTCTTAATAAAATATTGTATTGAAAGTTGACCGAAACACCCAAGATTTCGTTACATTCATATTCTCAACATCGGTCAAGAAAACTTCATCGAAATTAATATCGTTCTATAAGCATTACCTAAGCTTGAATAATCGCAACTAAATAGCGCCTTGAGATTTTTCAAAGCTTGACTGGCAAGCGGGGGGCCTCTGATTTTATTAATGCCAAAATCAACAAGTGGTTCGAAGTGGTAAAAGAGCCCCGGACTTGCCGTAAAAATATCGCCAAAAAATGTACTCCCACTACGCCAGGTTGATACTACGACACTTCTAATCGGGTTTCCATTTCTCTCAATCACCAGGTCTTCGAGTTTGCTGTAACACAGCATGGATTATCATTGTCAAATTATGAAATTCGGAATGTCGTAGAATTGGGGCGTTATAAAGAAACGGTATAAGCGTAATTCTTTTACCTTGCACTTATATTATATCTTCCGTTAGGATATTGGTAATCTATCATCTGATCGTGAATGATTCTTCGTTGCAGATCGATGACCTGCTGTATTTCACTTAACGTAGCAAGTGAATCATCGGTTTCCCCGATTTCACCTGCGTCCTGTAATTAATAGAAATTACCTATGTTTTAGGAATTGAACAAAGAAATAATTCGTTACATAATTGAGTAAGTGGCTTTCAATATATCAGTGAGAAATACAATTCATTGTAATTTAGCTTGGTTCACTGTGAGGAGTTAGTTTGATACAATTATATGTTGAGATACTGTTTTTCATCCATAAACATAGTCATTTCAAAAATTAATTTAAAGGCCACGAACAAAATGTACCACACAGTGTAAAATCACTCCAACAGTAAGGTAAACTGTGCGCGATCAGAACTTATCCCATTGTCCGGACATTTGAAAAATGTGCCCGAATTTGAGTTGGCGATAAATCTTATGCTGCAATCATTATTCGTTGTAGTCTATTTTAATCGCCCCAGGCGAATATTTCAGAATCGAAAAGAGATACATGAAAAAGTCCGACGCGAAATTATTATATCAACGGGAATGCTACAATTTCAGAATTTTTTATTTGGTACGTGAATTTTATACAGGAACGAGTACAAACTAACTGGGCTTCATCTCATTCGAAAAATCCTTATTTTTTTTTCTGCAATTATTGTAGCAAAATTAATGAATCACGTTCACTATCAGGTTAATTAATTTGAAATATACAGAAGTCCTAATATCACGGTGCGTTAATCTTAATTTTTCTTCCGTCCTAGAAACTGAAGCATAATATAATTTGAATAACAATCATTGAACTCACCTTCCAGGATCTTCCCACTCCTAACCCTTCTTCTGGATGTTTCAGTGTGCTGCCGTACAATTGGTCGTAAGCAAAAATCCCCAAACATAGAGATCCCAAGCCGATTAGCCCATAAAAGATTGCCAGGTTGAACATTTTAACGTGAACACAGTTAACTCACTGGTAAACCATGAGTAAATTACTTACAGCAAATCAGAGAATCTAGAACAAAGATCTAATGCACAAAGAGTAAAAAAAACGCACAATCCGCAATAAGGAGTGCTTACTAAAGTACTAAATTACTAACTAAATTGAGTTTTTATGCTGGTTTGTTCGGCAGTTTCAAATTCACTATACTTATACCACAAGTAATTACCACACATAAAATGGCAATAAAAATGTTACGGCCTGGGTTACGCTTATTCGCTTCTAGAACATTACGGAAATGATCGGGAAGTCCAGATTGTTTGGTTCTAATGAAATGCAAAGGCTTTCGGATAAGAGGGGGGAAGAAATGAGTGCGCAGAGAGATGGATATTTTTGGAATGGACGTGGAGTTGGGGTTTACATAGAATTTTTTTTAGAGCTAGAGTTATTTATAAAGGACTTAGAAAGTAGGTTATTACATATAGTAGGTTGTTACATCCTGATTTATTTTATAAATGACGTAAATAAAGAATGACGTTACGAAAGTCAATAATTCTTGAAGAAATCTCTGAAAAGTACGTTCACACAGCGCACAAGATTAATCCAGAACAAATGCAGTACGTCTAAACTTGATATGTCTAGATGTAGCTCTGTACTGCGATTCCCGTACCACTGTCGTTAGGCTAACGACAGCCGATGAGAGTTGCGTTTTTTCCCAGGATCGTCCTTGCCATTGGCTGTCGTTAGCTTAACGACGTCGTTAGTTACCGAGAGTGGTACGAGAATCGCAGTACTGGAATGCATCCTCGGAATGACTTGGGACTGTGCTCTAAAAAACACTTTTTGTAAAATTATCTTCGTGGTGATAAGTTAATTGTAAAGTAGATCGTACAAACGATACTGAACATTTTATTAAATGACGCCCGAACTCGTATCACTTATCTTGAAGTTTGACCGACACGGTAACTCTTACTGTGCATGGTGGTAACTAAAGACATTTTTCTAATGAAACTATAATCAAGGCATAAGACCGTGCACACAAACTTCAACAAAGCGTTCAAACATATAATTATCTGTATTGGCAAATGTATCATTTATATTGTAATTATTATTATAACATAATAACTACTATAAGGGTAGCATCTAAAATGTATTGCATATTTATCTTTGAAAATCATTCTGATATCCTTACAGACTTTGATATTATTTTACTAGTGCAACTTATAGTCTGTTACGGGATTGAATTCTCTTTGATGAGAAATGTTCAATGCTGGCACGTAACCCCAGTGTTTCATTGCCACGAGGCAATTACGTTGTATCTCTTCGACTTCTTCAAATTCCAAATCTGTTCTCCAGTGAAAGGGAGCTTTTTTAGAATTTCTGTATGTACTGTATACGTCGCCGGCGTCATTTTTCGTGTGAGTATCCACATACTTTTTGACCTTTGGATGAAAATCAAGTCCGTAAAATTTGAGAAGTTCTTCTACCTGCTTATATGGAGCAACAGAGAGATCTTCGTACCGTATCACCCTATAACGACGACATCAATGATAAAATTAATCATGCATCGGACATTTTATATCAACTTATTGTTAGTCACGATTGGATTGTATTGTTTCAACCATGATTTATAATCGTGTATAGCAGCTTCCAAGCTTCGCTAAAGTTATGGGTATAATTCACGTTTCGATTGTCCTACTGTAAGATTTATGAGACAATGCTATTTATCTTAGGACTTCATCATCATTTATAGCACATGATATTGAATTTTCAGATGTAAATTTGGAAAACCTATGATGAACTAATACGACATCTTTATATGTATCGTATCTTTTCATTTCTGTCGCATGCTGTCCACCGCATGAATTCTATTCGCGTGACTACTCTGGATGGTGATATTTTACTGAAAAGCGTTTCTCTTGTCATAAATTTTATGATGATACGTGAAAAAAAAATGCTGTAAGTGACTATGGAAGCATTTATAGATCCGTGATCACGGAACGACGATAATTTTCTGAAATCGCGTACCTAAATGTAGAAGGATATTTCTTTTGCAGTTCCACCGCGGAGTTATAATCTGCTACCAAGTCCGCGCAAAGTAAACCTGGATCCAAACAATCCGGATTCTTCCGACAAAATGAAGTACGTTGTCTCGACTGAAGAATCCCACGGGGATCCCTTACCAGAAGTACCAATCTTACAGCCAATCTGGTAAACAATTGTGCGCACAAACTGTAGTAAAAATATTGAACGCAAGAAAAATTGATTATTTTACTGACTTTTTATCATCGAGAAGCTCTTTTGCAATGTGTAGTCTGAGGCGAGCGATCTTCATTGATTGAAATGGAAAAAGGTTACACATTCCGCTGAGAAATCTGTAATCGTGGCATATGCTCGGGTGCGCTTGGCACTGCGTCCACAGAGGAGTGTTAAACCTAATATTCCAATACTCAGTTTTCCCATGTTCTATGTAGTGATCTGCAAAAGTCAATCGGTCACAAGATTTCGTGATGCGTAACATATCATCTTCGACTATTTAAGAATTGTAGTTGAAATTTATCCGTCGTACAGTGAATTATATGTGAAGCAAAAAGTGTCTCACAGCATGTTTTCGAACGTCTATGAATTCTGCAGATAAGGAAGATGAAGGGAGTCATTACCAATTTCATGTTCCAGATATCATGCACTATATGTAATTGAAATGAAAAACACATGGACATCCCGTCAACAGGCAAACGTAAATTATCGTCCAAAAAATAACGATGTGATATCGAGTGTCAATGATGTACCTTGAAGGTACATCACTTTGCTACAGGAAATTCCAACATCATAAAAAAATGAACCTAAACCTGCCTTGGAAGGTACTAGATCGTTTAAAATAATGTATCCAAATTTATCTAACAGTTTCGGAACCATTACGGATCAAAGAAATTGAACGAACGGATAAACAATAGGTTTTGACAACCATCGACGCTGGTCAATCTTCCCATCGTCATCGGTCATTACGTTTCAGAAAAATTGTGGCCAAAGAAGTGAAGTTGATACAGCGATAGAGATGTATACCCTGACGTGCAATCCGATGGTCCTGGACAAAATGGTTCACGGCTTGGGCTGGACCGGGATTCGAACCGGGATCTTTCGATTTCCGGGAGATTGCTCTAACTACTGAGCACTTAAGACTCTGACAACTTCCCGGACCGCTGCCCGAATAGCTCGTAATGTCACGTTACAATACATAGGTATATCCAATTGTTACTGGCGCATGCATTACCCAAATCGGTGTATTCGCAGTTTAGTAGTCGCTTCAGATTTTTCAAGGCTTGACTCGTCAGTGGTGGATCTGTGATTCGAATTTTACCAAAGTCCAGAAGTGGCTCACAGTGATAAAAGACCGCTGGATGAGCCGCGACGATATCGCCTAGAAATGTACTTCCACTGCGAACACGTGCGACAATCACACTTCTCATCGGGTTTCCATTTTCCTCTATCAATAAGTCTCTTAGCTTTCTGCAGTGCGATATAAATTTTGAAATTTTCATTTACAAAAGATAATAAAAAATTAATTTCCTCACGTGACATTTCTACGTTGATATCCTTCGTTCGGATATTGGTAATCCATCATCTCATTGCGAATTATTCGCCGTTGTAGATTGAGGACCTGCTGTATTTCACTTAAGGTAGTAGTTGAACTATTAGCTTTCTTGATTTCATCTACCTTCTGCAATTAAAAGAAAATACATGCGTATTAACGCCTCTAAAAAAAAATCACGATTTCATCACGTACGTGAGTACATGGTTTTTAATTTATCGGTGCGAATTACAAAACATACTTAGAATTCGATTTCTATCTGATATACTCTCTTGATTTAAAATAAAAAAACAGTATGGAAAAACTCGACGTCGTCTGAAACATTCGTTTTATTTAATATTAAATCAGATACATTACCAAAAACAGTATGTTAAAATTTATGTTCACCATTCAACATTCTTCATACATTTTTGTTTTTGAGTATTCACAATTTATCATTTTTCTCAATTGAATAGGAACACGATGATTATTCAGTTTATTTCTAGCTAATTATAAACTTTAACAATGATAGTACTCCTGAAGACCGGCTTTTTAGATTTATTATAAATTAGCTTGTCAAATTAGTTCGTATCAAAACTGTCTTTTCGATTGTCTCGCTAGCTTAAATTGTCCAAGTCGTCAAATCGTAAGTATGCGGCCCTGTATCAAAATTGTAAATTCTTTGGGTTTAAAATTGAGTCAACTATCTGGCAAAGTTGCTGTTGAATTTGGGAATAAGGAATTCTTGAACTTACTTTATAAGATCCTCGCATAAACATCCGTGGTATATCATCTTTCATTAGTCTGCCATTCCTTTGGAGGAGAATGAAAAAAACGTAACCCAGAAGAAGGAAACTTATTAATCTATAAAAGCTGACTCTCTTTGACATTTTTATACCGGCGCTATGAATACAATGTCTCTGTATAATTAAATAATATGTAAGTCCTTTGATTTTGCCGCTCTCGAGAAAATTCGTACAACGTGTGCGTCGGATAACGTCAGTTACCGATCTGCCTCGTGCTGTGCCGTAATATCCTAATTTTTAATACAAACAGGTGCTACACATCAAACACAAATTCGTCAAACCCACACATTCACTAGAAATACTTGAAGGAATTGGAACGAAGCTGGACAAGACCGGAATGCACACGAATTTTATTCAACGCATCATAAACTTGGAAAACCTGCATAAGGTCGTGGAGGGGGCAGCACGACTGTAACCAAGCTGTTATCAGCGAAAATAAATTGGACAGTGTTAAGATTAATTACTTTGAAAACGATTCGTGTAAATTAGGTTCAAGAATTTATAAATGCGCAGAATGCGAATGCGCCTTAAGCATACGAGTTATCCGTGCGTCGTGCAACGACATGCGCGGAACAAAAAAAAATTCAGTCAGTCAGTCAGCAAGAATGTGAATAAAAACGAGCAAGGAAGTGTGCAAAATAATCTATCGTAATAATCACGATAGAATACAATCCATCGTCAGTTTGAAGTTAAAAATAAAGGCTGAATATTATTAAAATAAAATACGTCAATGAAACAAGAAAAGGCGCCTTTTGTATTACTATTTTTATTCACAAGAATCTCAACGAACAAATTCTTGAACGGCATCGTATTTATATTCACTCTCATACCCACTTCCAGATCGCAACATACAGTCATCCCCAATTATTACTAAAAATATGTTCTGGAACTACTACTACTACTCGTGAAATGATAAATTATCAATGACTTTAAATGTAAAGCTTGTGAATTCTCTTCTCGACCCGCAAAGAAAGAGGGGGCTTCCCATACAGCACAAGATTGTCTGAAAGATGTCCAAAAGATGACGAAAAGACGACTTATGTCCCGTTTTTTGATGTCTTATAGATTCGACTAAAAGATGCATTATAGGAATGACTAAAGGATGACAATAATCGGACATCTTTTCGTCTCCTTCTTCTCGATCCTGTTTTTCTGGCAAATATAACATAAATTTCAATAACTAAAAATCACCACAACGGAGTATATTCTTATTTCAAATACACATATACAAATATCTTGAATCATTCATATTATTGTGTACAATATTGTCATTTTTACAGTTCCTCATAAAACGAATTATTAATAATATTTTTACCGATTTACCATATAGTCGCCTTAGTATTTCTTTGGCCTACAGACCATTTCGTAACAACATCCAGTCTTATTAAATAATTCTAAAATTGGAACATATTATTTTCACGCAGGTCTGAAGAGTCTATCTTGTTTTTACGACGACAATCACAAATGAGGTCATGTATGTCCATATACATATATTATGTGCCATACGCTGCATTACATGCATGAATTAACGCAATACAATAACGTATGTTGAATGATATAAAAAGTGATGTTTAAGTATGCCTCATTCATTATAATAACAAACCTCATGTTTTTTATCAAAAAGCAAATATGTACTGCAGTCTGCACACTTGCGAAGCTTTGCAACTGAAGTGACGACGTGTCTTGTTCTAATATACCTATATTTCAGGGTTGAAAACCTGGCGCACCGAGCAGATATACTAGAGCACCAAAAAGGTGAGAAGTACGCCCAGATAGCACACTATTCCAGAGGCCGACTATCATTCGTCTGCCAAAAGTCGACGTTTTCTACAATTCAAAAATATTTCGACGCGTTGTTGGCAAGAAAAAAAAAACTGTTATGAATTTTGACTTATTGATTATAAGTCAAATATAAAAGAAAGGGAAATAAATAGACAATTACGAGAAATAGTTGTTGACGATCAAAGAGAAAATTATGCATTTATTTGGGTCATTTTGGTTTAAAAAGTCAACTATAATTTAATAGTACCCAATACCCAATTTATAGTCTCTGCACGTCGCAACCCAACAAACTTGGTTTGATAGTTTAAAAAATATAAGTGGACGGCACAGGTGCATAAGTTAAAAGATATAAGAGACAATAGTCGAGTAGGAATAAAACAAAATAGTAACAATAACATAAAAACGGACGGTAAAAGTGTATATAGATAAAATCGAGGGGAACAATTATTCGAAGAATTTGAAGGGAGAGTGTTTGATGTGTCGTATTTATAATTTTAGAATGGTGTGACTTTCTTTATTGTTTCAGTTCGTCGTTATTTATTGAATTTGTTACCTGATCAGGATTTGAGTTAATTTCACACACTTTATGAGTTCCTGACACCTCCATACACAACTCTCTCCTTCTAAAGTCGTAGGCCTACTAATTTGCCGATCTGCTGATCCGCTGATCCGCTGATCCGTCCGAACTTCGGTTCTTACTTTCGTCTATCAAAATATATACATCGTCACAAAACAAAGCAGCAGGTCGGCTATTTTTGAATGGCCATAGATCGACAAGGAAGTGGACTTGAAATTTACACGCAGTATACTTCATGTTTACGAATGTCCTTTGAGATGCCAGTTATAAGGCAATCCGACTTGACAACCCGTTATTACCTTATCCAGTTACCACTGTAAAGTTAAAGTTTTTACAGCGCATTCATGTTCCGAATCAACATCTAAGTGGCAGTTAGCCGGACTAATCGCTATCTTATACTTGAGTACCCGACGCAAGCTAACTACGAGTCCGCGTAATTAACCTACTTGCAAATTATTGGCCTTATTGTTTGGCTGCTGACAGTTAACTGAAAACCTAATAATAGTCGACGTCGGGTATTGCCTTTGCCATGCTATTTCAGAGGACATTCGCGCGATCTTACTCAGTGTACAGTCGACAATAGGCTCATAATATGCCTATTCCCAGTCGACTTGACATAGTTGACTGAAAATTTCTTTCGATATTAAGTCAACTAACAGCCAACGGTGTGCTACCTGGGACATGAGTGATCGGCCTGGTCCCAAGGAACAATAGAATCCCTGAATTCGTGACGTACCTACACAGAAAAGTACAAAGTCCTAATGTCATCGAATAATTCCTGCATTAACGAATTTCAAATTTCTCAAAACAATCAGCCGCACTTTTATACTCAAACAAACGAATAGAGGACCTTCTCTTGACTCAGCTAGGTAACATGCTTCACGGGCACCTCAATTTTGGCGTACCGATCAGGCAGCGAGGCGTACCGGGAACACGAGAACCTTTTCACCCATTCTATACTTCGTACCTTCATGTAACCGTTGGCACCTACTCATTGACGATCAAATATATCATAACTAGAACGCGCCCCAAGGTGGTGAGGGTAGCGTGGAGAGAGATAGCTCAAAGACAAAAATGATCGAGTCGCGTTGCATTTTCGAAGGGTGTACATGTAGGGAGTGAGAGAGGTTGGCCATCTTTCTTGCTTCTCTTTCGGATGTCGCCTTCCAGTTATACGTAATCTAGTGAACCTACCGAACACTTAACTGTCTGGTACTCATCTGTACTTTGGTTCTGAAAGACATCTCTCGGACAACTGTTAGTCAAGTCCGCAAGAGAAATCCGCATGTAGAGATCCCTGAGTCGACTATGATTAGTCTTCTTTGAAAGAATTCTATTCATATACGCATATATGTATATGCTTTCGATTGTTTGCTACAACGAAATGTTTCGCATCTTTATTTTCCTATTGCAAATCAGTTGCTTATCCAAGGGATTCAACGCTTTTTCAATAAGGGATTGAAAAAATAAATAACCACAAAACACAATAAATTTTGTACAGTTATGTCTAGAACTAAAGGATATGAAGACCGTATGAGTAACGATTGAGGAACAAATTCAGTTATACTTTCAAATGTATATATTTAATTGTCTATACATGGCAAATACAAGTTGTGCTTTAAAATTTTGTACAATCGACATGACGATGATGATGATATTTAATTGTTGAGCATATCATATACGAAAGATATTGCACATTTTTTTATTGATAATCCTGACTGAACTCTATAAATAACTTATTCTGCACTTTGACTGACACAGTTATTACTTTTGCCGTACATTGCAGTACCTAGGGATTTTTCTTTCTTCCGAAGGAAGGAAGATATATAACACCATGCCAGCAAAATGTCACGGATATCGATCATTTCGACAGTTCAGCCAGTAAATGTAAATGACATGTCACAATTACTTGTATAACATTCTGCCACTATCCGCATATATCACTCGTCGCAACGAATTTACCACTAAGTTTGGTATAATAATTTTTAATTTGTTTTTACTTTTATATAATGTGATCGCAAATTGCCAAACTGCATCAACAGAGGGAAACTAATTTTCAAGTTCACAAACTAGGTTTACAAATTGACGATGTAAACTTACTGCGTAAATTATAATAAATAACTAGATATCAGCCTCCACATGACTTATGCAAGTTTTATTACAAACAATAAGTTCGCGTCCTGTATACGTGTCAAAAGTACATAACATAATATTATAGGTGAACAGACGCACACATTTATCGTGAAATATTTCTCTAAAGTAAACAAAAATCATGCACGTCCATCAAGGTGACGTGAAATACTTTATAATAAATCAATGCTCGATCATAATGATCAGAATTACAAGAAATATATCGTTTCACGACAAAGTTAAGTCGTAAATCTCTGAAAACCGGTTGATGACATTGTATAATAGCTGATAAGCGATACAAGCGATTAAAGTATAAACACAATTGGTCACGGAATTCATTGCGTCACGTTTGACTTATAATTGTTACAAGCTGACGCAAAACGGGGTCACTTCAATATTATTTTGCATATTACTAGATCTTGAGACTCCTATTCCCGTTTCTCAACTACTGCAGATTAGGCCACTCGTAATAAATCACGAAAAAATATTCAGTGCATGGGTGAGAGGTGGCAATTAAACTATATCAACAATTGACAATACCCTAAATTATAGGTAATATACCTAAACACGTGTTTTATAAAGTTTTAGTCATGTCAACGACCGCACGTTATTAGTTTATAGTCTTATTCGTATTCCCGTATTACGAAGGGAACGTGTCGATCTGTGCTCACCGCGGATCACCGATCGCCATTGCACTTCGAAAAACTTCGACCGGAAATTTTCAAGACACCATATACTTGTTACATTACGATAGGTACTCGGATTAATTTGACAATAATAGATCATTAGGGTAGGCACTACGGTTACGACATTGAAGATATTTGGCTGTCTTCTGAATGATCGACAAGGAATTGTTGCATTCTTTGCGTTTTCAAATTTTTTAAACACTACAAAATTACATTTAATGTTGTGTGATGCGTTAATTGAATTTATTCTACCGACTCGGGACTCCGTAAGCGTTATACGATAGAGAGGAATGTTCGCGTGCTTCGTTACTTTTCTACCATGAAAATATTTTTGCTTTTTTTTTTTTTTACAAATTTTTTACTCATGTACTTCAAGTACTGGCATGCTTTTCGTGTAACTTTCAATTATATTCGTCAAATGACTTTCGATCATACTATATGTATATGCCGTGCCAGTTATGCTAATAATATTTGAAATCTATCGTGCTTAATTGAGCTTTCATAACTCTGCCAAGTAATCGTTGGGGCTCAAACAAGAAATAATAAGGTCCGGAAAAGTCTCTTTCACAATGATATGTTTTCCGTATGTAGCCGAGGATTCTTCTCGCGTCGGAGAAACGATGCAAATCTGTTCATTTGAATTCAATGTCCAATCGGAAATTGGCGCAGGGAATGAAGTAATTTTGAGCGATGTAATTACTGTACGAACGATTCTATGTGACAAACGAGCAGCGAACAATTTGGTGAATCGTGTACCGTTTAGTTCACGATTTATATTTGGAAAAGTAAAATGAAATAAAACTATTCATGATAACAGACTTGTAAATACCTACAAAATAGATGAAATATCTAAACATTCGCGAATTACACGACTCATGTATCAGGAAAATTGACTCTAATCACAGCTTGGTAAACTTAAATAATGTTAACTCAAGCTACCATATTCTGCAGTCCAGCTACATTGAATAATGGTTGATGTTTTTATTAGTCGTGCAATAATTTCGTGATCGTTAGGACACTCTGGCTGTCCGAAATAAAGTAACTAAAACATCCTCGGATAGTATTCAAAATTTTGTACCTGATGAAACTGAACATCCGATTCGTTATTCATTATCAATAATTTGTCATATTTTCTTAATTCGTTCGCGTGTACAACCTTTGAAATGTACCGACGAGGTGAGCGTCGCGAGATCACAGGATCCATGTCGCGTAAATTTGTGTCTTTTTGCGTGTGCTTGTTTGCCACGTCAGATCCATATTTTATTTTTCTCCCTAACGTATGAACAATACTGGTAATAAACACTGGTAGCATGGCTTGATACGCAAAGGGCACTTCAAAGCTTTCGCGTAGTCTGACTTTGAGTTTTAATCTAACGGTGCAAAATTTGTTCATGGAAAAAAGTAGATTCACATGTACAGAAAAAAGAATCGCCCGTAATACTGCTTATATAATAATACCTATGATCCCAAAAGTAAAAGGTGAGAGTTATACCTTGTTGAACCATGATTGAATAAAAATTACAAATTCATTTGACTGTATGTAAGTGTCATGATATTGTCATGTTTTCTGTCATTGTTTTCTCACATTTTTCGTGTATTTTCTTTTCTTTACTTATATCTTTACTTTTACCTTTGGAAAAATAAATCTTTGAGGTGCCGGAATACTGGCATGCACGCATTCCGAAACCACAAGGACCTGTGTACGGTAGTCAAATTTTGAATAATAACAAATTGGTGCTGTTAATAACTTTGACTAACCTGCTAAATCTGTAACTCTCGTTTGAGATGTACATTCAATTTGAAATAACATTCTGATATCGCTACAGACTTCGACGCAGTGTGTCACAAACGTAGCACGTAGTCTGTTATGGGATTGAATTCTCTTTGATGAGAAGCGTTGATTGCATGCACGTAACCCCAGTGTTTCATAGCGACAACGCAATTTCGTTGAATTTCTTCGACTTCTTCAAATTCTAAATCCGCCCTCCAGTGAAAAGGTGCCGCTTTCGAATTTCTGTATGTACTGGACACACCGCCGACGTCATTTTTTGTATGAGTGTCTAGAAACCTCTTCACACTCGGGTGAAAGTCGAGGCCATAAAATTTAAAAAGTTCTTCCACGTGTTTATAAGGCTCAACAGCCAGATCTTCGTATCGTATCACCCTGAAACAATGATGATTTTCATCGTTTGAGATAAATATTTCCGATCAATACCCTTAAGAAAAATATTATCCAATAATTCCTAATGACAGTCAGCCAAAAGCTTTGCTCAGAGTTATAAGCTCTGTTTGAGTACAGTGCTATTTCAGTTCTAGAAATTCCGTAGTTTCCAATTACCGATACTGTTTGGGTTCCCTGATCCAATCACTTTGAAAACCATTCGTTCAGTGATATATCATTGTTATATTCCTACGTTTCTTCTTCTGTAACAGACATAATTTCAACAAATCACGCACCTAAATGTAGAGGGATATTTCCTCTGCAATTCCACTGCGGCGTTGTAATCTGACACCATATCTGCACAAAGTAAACTTGGGTCTGAACAGTCCGGACTTTCGCGGCAAAACGAACGGTGTTTTCTCGACTGAAGAGTCCCACGGGGATCCCTCACCAAGAGAATCAATCTTACAGCTAATCTGGAAAACATTTATCAGCACAGTTTAAATCGGATGCATTCCAAAGTGTTGAAAAATAATTGGCAATGGAGTTTATCATTGCAATAGAGTGATGTTGAGATTTAGATATTGTAATAATTATCCTAAGTGTCATATTCAATAGTCAATAGTAATATTTCAAATTTTAAAACCGCTGATAGAATGATGGTCGCATCAATCATAAAATATGCTCTATAACAAATCAGTGGTTGAGAATCAGCGCTAGCCGATACAAAAGTGTAGTACTATCTTATACAGTAGCGGACACAATTTAAGTAACGATATAAAGACAGAGCTGGTAAAGACAGGAATTTAGTAACAGCTTTCGGAGGGATAAGCACTCAAACTTCGAACTACCATCACTGAAAATAACTACTATGAACTACACAGCAAAACAAATGAAAGTGTCTATGGTGTATGTAACCATATTGTACTAATACAATATCTGATGGTGAAATGACCATATTTATGAGGTCTTGGAGAAGCTTCTGCTCTTTTGGCTTTTTGGCAAAATATTAGTATTTTGTGAATCGTGGATGCAAATTAGAATCTGTAAGATCTGTTTTAGATATCATTTATCATCTCTTTTATTGAATATGTTACTAACTTTTCATCGGCAAGAAGTTGTTGCGCAACACGTAATCTGAGACGGACAAGCTTCATTGACTGAAATGGAAAAAGTTTACACATTCCGCTAAGAAATCTGTGATTATAACAGATTCTTCTGTGAGCTTGGCATTGCTTCCACAGTGGTGAGTTATGATTCAAAAGCCAAGAATGGCCCCTTCCAAATTGTATATAGTGATCTGAAATTACAGGATTAAAGCGATTAGTTGCAATATTATTCATGCTTGATAGTACATCGCCTTGGAGAATATGGATATTTCGAGTTCAAAATAACAGACTCGTCAGAGATATCATGTGAATGCAAAAATGTAACACTATTTTCATGAATATTAATGGTTTTTGCACACTACGAAAATGGAGGAAGTTGATCAGTTTTTTACACTTGAAGCGTATTAAAGGGGCATGCAATTAAAATAGATAAAAAACTTGACATCACGTGATATGTGAACTTATCAGACAATGGTTGAGAATGAGATACAAAACTGTCACTACGAGAGGTTGAGTTACGTTTATTACAAGTATAAGAATAAAATTGATGCACGCATTACCTAAATCTTCGTATTCGCAGTTCAGTAGCGCTTTGAGATTTCTTAAAGCTTGGCTGGCCAAGGGAGGACCTCGAATTTGAACAATGTCAAAATCTAAAAGCGGTTCATAGTGATAAAAGACCCCGGGATGTGCCGTGAGAACGTCGCCGAGAAACGTACTTCCGCTACGCCATGTTGTTATAATGACACTTCTGATTGGTTTCCCATTTTTTTCCATCACTAAATCTTCAAGTCTTCTACAATATACAACAATACGGATCTTTATTTAGACATGATAAACTTGTGGAATTGTATAAATCGTTGAGAAATTTCAAAATCATATTTCGCACATCGATATTTTACGTTGTGAGTTACAGCGAGAAAGAGAAAATCGTCTTACTTGGCACTTTTATTGTATCTGCCATTGGGATATTGGTAACCTATCATATCGTCGCGAATCATCCTTCGTTGCAGATTAAGGACTTGCTGTATTTCGTTCAACGTGGCAACCGAATCATCAGCTTCCTTGACGACAGCTGCGTTCTGTAATTGACGGAACATTGTATATCTGTTTATTAACGAGTCGGAAAAGTCAATATCAATCGCGTTATTTTCGATTCAATTCGTCAGTTCAAATTACAAACACGTATCACAAAAACGGTTCAATGTAAACAGTACGAAAAAGTACAATCTCATCTCTACATACATATACTTACATACATAATATGTCAGGTCAATTGGTATTGGCTGAAGATGAGGACCAATTCTTTCAACTAAACTACTCCGCTTATATTCTTTCACGTAAGAACAAACTATAACTGCAATATTTTACGAAAAAACCTCAGTTTTAAGGTAAGCTAAATATTCGATTAAACGTGCATATGAACGGGTTGGATATATGCTGCAAACAATCTGATCTAGAGACGGACAACGATCGACGGGTAAAATCAGTTTATTGCATGTAGTTCTTTTTTTTCTGTACTATAAGCTTAAGGCACACCAAAAAAAAAAAAAAAAAAAACACAACATATAGGAATCGCAGATTGAAAACGTACATGCACACTCACAATCAGGGTATATTATTACTTTCGGGAAAAACATTCGATATAAAATATGTCGAAGGTGCCTTACCGATACTGGTTCCTCAAATTCATAGGGCTCTGGTGTTGTTTCAAAATCCTAAAGCAAAAGTGCACAGAACTGTTGAATGACTTTAACGATAATACCTGCGTCTTTATTTTTCAAGCGAATGAATTTTAAGAGCCTAACGATAAGCTGATAGATTTTCGGTGACGTATGTAATTGAAAAATCGAAAAAAGAAATCGCTGTACTTGACCATAAAAATTAAGGGAAGTGCGTACACGGTGTTTGGAATTTCTATGTTATATTCGCTACATATGTTATGTGACCTTACAGCGTAGCAAAAAATCGTAAATCAGTTAATTTTTTTTATTCCCGCTCACTGATACGCAATAACGATATGGCAAAATTTTTACGCGCGCACAGCTGTCCGAATATCGCGTGCGAGTAACGGGAGCTTATGTAATTTTCCCGTTGTCTAATTTCAATTACAGGCAAAAAAATGCCCAATGTAGAAACGTAAGTGTATTAATTGTAGTTAAAATTCACGATTCCGTCGCTGATTTATTACTACATTTTGTCTTTCACCCCATACACCTAACTATTTTTATACAAATTCCCTGCACATGACCGCCGAGATTGAAAAAAACCACAAAAATCCATTCTCGTCTCAAAAACTCTAGGCTTTTCAATAACGATTTCGACAAATCGCTTAACATTCGGGCAAGTGCTATATAAATGGATGTTCCGTACGATCTCGTACTTTGATATGAACATAAATATTTTCATTGGATTTGACAACGTTTTTTAAGTAATATGTAAGATTTTTATACCGAGTCCACCGTGGGTTTCATCACATTGATACAAAATGAATAATTATACCGAAAAACATCCCGTAAAAATCAATTAAATTCAACGTTGTGATTATTGTTTAGGTTGCTCCGAGACAATCGGTAATGATCTTCTCTACTGGGGAGTTATACTTCAACTGAAACAACCAAATGTAGGATGAAGAACTGAAAAGGATTGGTTCTTTCGTAGCCGGTACTTCCTAATTAAGACTCGGGTATGTAATTTAGGTTAAAATTACAGAAGCCTCTATACTCTGGTTCTAAGGCAGCTACATAATTTTTATTATCGCATAAATGTGATTAGCGCAATAACACTCATTTTCGTTCTCTGATATCGATTAATTAGTCTGTATCCGAATAGCATTAGAGATAAGTCACCAATAGTGCAGATAAAAGATTACGGCACTGTTCGACTTTATTTTCCGTCACAAATTGGTCAGATCAAATCATAATCACTAGGATGTTCCTTTTGAAAACATTTGATCCTGAATGCATTGTTATAGAGAGAATTAAATTTCTTATAAAATTGGTATTTGAGTTTCTATTGTGAATTCATTAGTTATAGCTACTAAACACATTTAAAGATAAATTTCTGTATACAAATAATTAAATTTCGACGATTTCCTCGAGGAAATGCTTCGAGATTCAAGTCCGTATCATTAAATGCGGTTGAATGGTAACAATTAAAAGGAATACCTTCCCTAATAATGAGATATTTAAATGGGGCTTTGATTTCCACGAACCACCTTCATGAATTGGGCTTAAGAGATATATCCTGCAAATAGAATTTCTTTCTTGTTGCTATTCACAAGTTCTTCAAGTATAAGCGGAAATGAATGTCGATTCCAACCGAAACACCCTAGTAGGTATAAGGTGTATATCCTTGAGGCTTGAAATTAACGTTTAATTTCCATTTCAAGCACGAACTCACCTCCCAGGATCGTCCCACTGCTAATATCGGTTGTATTCGATGCTTCATTGGGCTGCCGTACCTTTGGTTGAAGAATAAAAATACCAAACATAGAGATCCTAGGCCGACCAGCCCATAAAAGCTTGCTAGCTTAGACATCTCGATACCTGCACAGTAAATTTATTCGTAAACCGTGGATACCGGGCGAAAATAGGCGAGGCTGTAATAAAAATCACAACAAACAACAAGAAGTATTATTTTATACGCAGCTACCGAATTCTCGCTATACTTGCAAGCAATTGATTAGCTATACATGAAAAAACATCCTATCTGACATTACGGGATTTATGAGGATTACAAAAAACATGAAAATACTAACTACTGGGTGAACGATTATTTTTATTTCAACGTCAAAGCAGACAAATAAAACGGATTATTGATATTGTATGTAATTTGTTTAAATAATTGTACAATTCGGATGAGTGTTGCAGCAAATACAGCTGAAATTATTACAATAAATTTTTTTTTCACAAACCAGCTCGGATTTTTCAGTATTATATCAGATGTGGGAATAATATTGAAGATTGAAAATGCTTTATACGAACTCGCATAATCCTAGACTAACTCGACTTGTTGCACTGCTCACAATCAGAGTAATTGCTTATTCGTAAATCTAGAACAGCTTTTTCCAGCGTTATAGCGCTGTATCGAGATAGCAAGCAAAGCCTACAGAGTCGAGAGAGTAGGGGTATCCACGAAGCTGTAACACTAGGTTGAACACCCAGCTATGGGGAATATCGTAATCGCAAAAAAAATCACGGCAGGTTGAATTAAAATACGGAAAATTGAATCATAGTTATTTCTATACAACAGTTCATGTTATTTTTTATCGGAGTACGCATGCATATCTGCAGCAGATAAGAATGACCTATAACCTTCGGATTGTAACTATGACAATGAATTTTCTACGCATGCTCTATGAATTCATGCGAAGTAAAAAATTATTCACGTAACAGGTGTAAAGATTGTATTTGCAAGGAATCACAGTCAAATATTTCACAGCAAACTCGTATGTATTTAGTTTTTAATTGGGAGAACACGGGGGAAGTTCATTGTTCGATAGTTATCGGATACAGATGAACCTACGATTTATGCCACCTTCGCATAACATTATACCCATACCTTTACGGTGGGCTGATAAATTTTCTAGAACAAATCAGAATGAAAAAATATCGTTACCAACCGTAAAAAACATCTGATACTGACTGAACGTTCATGTACACCACGTTGAAAAATATATATTATGTATACCAAATATCAAAACACGAAGTAACAAATCCAGATCACGTAGAAATCTGCACCCATTCATGTACACTTTATATATTAGTTAACTCGACGTGCACAGCATACCTGCACCGTGGTATGTATAATTTTTAGGGTGTAAAGTTGCAAGAGTGTAAATTTTTAAAGGAAAAATCGATCGCGGTTGTATTATCGATTTTTTTGCGTATCCTAATCTTATCATTGTGCATTTGTAAGCCAGGTTATTATTGTGCTTGTTAATCTCACCACACACCAGCCTCCGCTTAACTTCCTGGTCCAGGAAGTACAGGAAATGAAAATCCTTACAATAGCTGCAACGTCCAACGCAAAAATTGTAGTAACGCAACCGAGGTCCGAATTTATTACTTATTATTAAAGTCAACTTCCGATACTTGTGAATCTGTCTAACCAAAAGTCACGTGATCAGCAATTATTACGAGCAATTATGATTCCAATTATCATTAACAGGTGCCGCATTGAGCTGATAGGTATGGGTCACGTGTGGATGCGCCGATTACGCGGCTTTAAGAACGCTTCAAGTAACGCATACAAACTGCAAGATTGTTACGCAGGCAAAGCTAAGATAGATCATACATACGATAAGGACAAAGATTACGTTAAATCAGAATTATTTTATTTTGCCGTGACTTGAACCGGGGATCAAACGATTGTAAAATTCATCTAAAATCTGAAATTATTCTGGATTACTGAAAAATTTTCCCTCGATATCCAATAATTTCATCAATTTTATTCAAAGCCATTATCATTCAACGAACATTCTTTTCAGGCAAAACTACCCACCTGGTGATGAATACCCGTTATATCGATCACGCTGATAAGATCGCATCGTAAAAGAAAATTCAAGCACGTAATTTTAGTTAGTCTACACGTTATGGTCTTCCTTGGGTTGGCCAAGTGAAAGGGAGTCACCCACTCACAGCCCCTTAATAACGGCAAAGAGGGCATATTTTTAAGAGGATTGGTGTAAGTAGTTCGAGAAATTTTTGTGTTGGCTGTATTACTAGGGTGTTATTATACCTACTATACGGTAAAGGTTCGTTATTCTTAATTCACAGCTTTTTCTTCTTGCTTGTGAAACGATAAACCTTTTTTCTAACGTTGTACGATGTATTTGTGAATCTAGAAAACGAATCGTATTCCGACTGCATGTTGTCGGTGAGTACATGTATACATATATAAGTTATTTATTAACGCTTTTCGCAACAAAGTTTGTCTGTGAGTGAATCTAAAGTTGACTTTTCACTCATTTTGTCTGTTGGAAAGTGCAACAGGCACTTGATCCAGGGCTCACAAGTTTTCGTTTTTTCAAGAAGTGGAAAAGCGGGGAAAATACGCCCTCTGTACGACTAAAGGGGATTTAAAAAAATGTCGATAACGCTTAAAATGTATTTTTAGGCCAAAGACAAAAAAAATGACGTTTTAGAAATTGGTCAAACTCCTTCCTTTAAGGGACCGATATTGCCCGCCTCTCTCCTACGTACTTGTAAATTTCCCAGCCACTATTGGAATCGCTGTTATTTTTCAAAACCTTCCGGTGCTTTTACAGTTTCAGAGTTGAGTTCGTGTGAACAGGCTCTGCAGGCCGAGAAATGCAGGACGGTGCATAGAAAGTTTTCCCAATGGATGGGTATACAAATACTAGAATATCCTCGGGTTTCTTGGTTTACCGTCACCTTGTAAACAGCGGATGCCATTATACCTGAATGTAGCCAATATGCTCACCAGATGTGCCCTGCCGTAAATTGAAACCCCAATGACAATGAAAATTGTTTCAAAGCCTTCCCAACCACTGACGTCACAACCGAAGTGGAACGAATAATCTTTTAGCCCTACACTTATTCTATGAAAGGAAAATGCTGAGTTGCCAGGAAACAACTCAACATTGTATGAGACATAGACACTGCAGTGTGAGGATTTAAGATACATTCAGCCGTACTTTTCGAAAAATAAGTGTAAATTATCAACAATTCTATCGAAAATAAATTATATTATAAACAATCACTGGAATATATACTGTTAGAAAGCAAATATACATTCTGAAATTGTTCACCTCGCTGTGTAGGAATAAATTTACACATAATTGTTTGTGCATCGAGGGAGAAACAAAAAGTTTATCTTCGTGAATAACAAATACATAATCGTACGTTATACTATACCTGAGGTGTGTGATAATAACCCAATTCGTATCTGGCATTCGTTCGACGATAAAAATACTTGAAAAGGTGTTATTGTAGTGGTTACATGTCGGGCGAAAGGAACACTTTTAGAAAATTTCTATTCGTCATTTGTTAATTTTTTTTTTAAACGCAAATCAGCCGTGAATATCCTAGAAACAGTGAAATAAATAAAATTTCGGATCCAACGCACTCGGTAAGTTCTTTGCATTTGGACAAGCAGATGATATAAGTTGCTCAACGTAACGATAAATAATGGAATGATAATATTGTTGTAATGACTGTCGATGACAGAGAGAAGAGAACCGATTCAACGTTAACTAATGAAAAAATAACAGTTGAAAATTAACAGGACTCGGCATAAATCTGCCTCTTCTTATCAGGGCTCGATTTGAAACGATAAAATTCTATTGCGATAATAGTCGACACAGGAAGTATTAAATTACGACCCCCCAGTTCGTAAGATTAACGAGCACGTAGCTACGCGTGTGAAATGCAACGCCGTATTTATACAACTATAACCACACTTAGTCGAGGAAATAAAGCAATGGACTGTCGATTTTTTGAGCAGTAAGACGGATTTTAATGCGGTTTTTTGCATTCGCTTCGTAAGAGCGCCTACAAACTTTGTGAACTAAATTGATTAATTAATTTTTTGAAAATGCATTATGGCATTAATAATATGCATTTTGCAAGTGCACTTCCAAGAGACACTAAATAAAAAATTTGCTACTCGGGGGTTTTTGGGGTCGCTGAACACGAATATCGCCACGGCAACCGTCTCCGAGGTACCTGGTGCCCAGGGTGGACAGTATCACAAAGTTATAGTTATAGTTCACAAAGTTTGTGGGCGCTCTTACGAATCGAATGCAAAAAACCGCATTAAAATCCGTCTTACTGCTCAAAAAATCGACAGTTGGGCCGTTTTTAGTGCTTTATTTCCTCGACTAACTGTGTAATTGAATCTTATAGCCGTTACAACTTGCGTGCATAGTTCGGCAACAAGCATATTGTACATCTACACTCGCCTTGAGTAAGGTATTGATTTAGATCTATATACAATACTATATGTATTGTGGTGC
Source organism: Neodiprion pinetum (assembly GCF_021155775.2). NCBI lineage: Eukaryota > Metazoa > Arthropoda > Insecta > Hymenoptera > Diprionidae > Neodiprion > Neodiprion pinetum. Next base: position 33,327,804 of record NC_060234.1, read on the forward strand.
AGCATAAACTGCGGATGTCGCCACGAGACAAAACGCATGCGGCACTAATCGATGAAATGTCCGGTGAACTGAAAGAAATTTTATTAATTCACATTTTCAAACGTATTAACGAATCAAAGTTTGTCCAAAATTACGCCGCTTCGAATCGAAATAGTTGAAAATTTTTATTTTTTACATGCATTTTACTCAGATAAAATTGAAATTCAATCCCGATTCCAAACGAATAGATACCACGCTCTCAAATTATTGCTGTGTATGTTAGTGTTACTTAATCTTAATCTCTAATTATGGAAACCGACCGTTAGACTTTCTGCTCACAATTTTTCAACGAATAAACGTAGGTATAGAGCTAAAATTTTTCAGGCGGATCTTGCTACATCGTAACGTACTAGTTATTTTTTTTTTTTTTTTTATCAGAGAATACTAAAACATACAAATTTTTAATTAACGGAATATAGAGAGATGAATAATTCATCGGGTTTCGTCTTGCTGGCTAGATTTCATCGTTCTACATGTTACACTAGAACGTCTGAGACTTCGTAATGTCTTTTTCGCCCAACGTAATTCGATATAATTTCGGACGATATTTTTTACACTATGGAACCTTACGGAAAGTATTATCGTTTTGAATCTCAACGTTATTTCACATTTTTCGCATTAAACGTTTCAATTCAAGGACATGTTTGTTGTGGGTGGGCTGATGGACTGTTTAAAAAAAAAAAGTCAATGTGACGAGCATTCGGGGTTTACTCAGTTGTGATTTAATCACTTATACATGTATTTCGACGTTCATGAATATCACAAGAAAAATTTGAAAAGGATGAGAAAAATTCATTTCGTAACTGTCGCAATTCTTACACCAGTTTCATACAATAGCGGTACTGGATTCCAGAGAGGTATAACTACAGGCGAAACATGCAGGAAATATCCACGGATTCGTAAAATATACATCACTCCTAAAAGATAATTGGACATGATATTCAAGCGAAAATTTTACTACAACTAAAATCGTTGAAATCGTCTCGTGCTCGTATTACATGCCTAAGTAAATGCATAAAGTAAGCTAGGGAATTTAAGGTATAAAAGAGAAACGAGAAGTAGTGGTCTATTGCATATATCAGTTTATTTGTTTAAAAGTGAAAAATAACATGTAGTGTTCTGTAGTATTGTTATGAAAACTTGTCTAGCGTTTATTGATATGGGTATAGAATCAAGTAACAACTCTATGTAACTATTTTCTATACAATTTAATCCTTCTCTTATGTATTGTGTAATGTAATTTTACATTTTCCGAATGTTCTAGGTACGGTATTGGGTATTGAAACAATAATTATCCAATTTTAAATCGATCTTTTCGCGAATAAAGTCGTATGAACTATCAATAAATTTTTAAGAAGTTTCAATGTAAATTTAATTAAGAAATAGTACGGTGTTTGGCACTAAATTAATACTAATGTGTAAAATGCACATGCATGAATGCAGAATAATGGTGGTAATTATAAAGTAAAGAGTACACTGCGTGCAGCCAAATGTGGTGATCCCCAAAAAGCCAAGTTAGATTATTTCGGGAAGAAGTGTTTAAGAGTCGTGCTAATTGCAGCAATTGTTTCTCTGATTTCCTTCAGCGTCTAATCCAACCTAGAAAAATTTGATTATAAATGAAAACTCAATACAGTACGTAAATTAATATTGGATAAACTTGAGTGAACAAAAATACTTGCAGGTACAAAAGAAAAAAATTATTCCACGTAAAAATGTTATGTGAATGGTCTAGAAAAAAACTTGAAAATAATTATAATCGCATCCAAAAAAAAAAGTACCATCTCAGTACCATAGTTTTAACTACTCTATAGCAAGTAATAAATATGAATCAATAATTTTATTCAATAAGAATATATTTCGAAACAGCAAATATCTAATGCAGCTTATGAAGTACAGCTTTGTAAAACTATTACAACGCTGTAAAATTAAACGTACATCAAAAAATATACTCATTTAATTAGAAACCTCAAGGGTTTATTAGCACACATACACACGTTCCAATACGATATCAATAAGAATAGTGAGGGTCGAACGACAATTGAAGACGATTTAAACATCACTGAAAATAATTAATGGAATATTGGGATGCTTCTTCCATGCGCAATTTAACGTAATTGTTTTCATTTAATTTCACGTAAATTATGTACCTCAAGGTAGCTTGGAGTCTTCCATTATGCATTGACACGGAATGTTATTTGGATATGTTTAATCGATTCCGTTAGTGAAAACATCTTTGCAGCCGTTTACCAGTGTTTTATTTCCTCGGATAGATTCATTTCCACTCAGCAGATGACAGTAATGAAAAATACAAAATGTTACACAAATCCATGCACGAACTTACAGCAGTGCCATAGCCAACCATAACTGACCATACAATTTCCACTGATAATTTCATGAAGACTGTATAAGGAGCAAACAAGGAGCACGAACTTAATGGGTGAATTGACTAAACTTGTCGCAGAATCGTGTACATTATGTTTTTTTTTTGTACCACTAGCGTCGCTAGTGTTCTATTAGCACCGAAGTGTCATTGGTTGCAGGGCTACCCAAAATCGACCAATCGATGATCTTGCAATGTGATTCGTAGCAAGTTTTTGCTAGCGCCTTGTCCTCCCCCCCCCCCCCCCAGCGGCCTCGCGCCATCCATTTCTCTACCTATAAAACACCAGTGCCCTCTTCAGTTGGGAAACGATTTGTCGACATGAGTTTCGTGTTCCTTGGACAGTCCCCAAGGATAATTTCCGACAGCTAGAACATAAACTAGGCAGTGCTTGGACCGCGCTCAACTAGATATCAACACAGCCCGACAGAACATGCTTCTTTGCGTCTGCCGGTAACTTCGGTGTAATGTTTTATGACCAATTTGACGAAGATACGCACCCTGAGTGTGATTCCCTAGTATCCAACCAATGGGAGAACAGGAAAACTAGGGAAATCGTACACACTCTGCGGTGCGCGCTTTTGCTGTGATTCGGTTTCACCGTGATTTCATAGCCAATTTCACTACCGATTCACAAAACTGCGAGCTATGATTTAAAATTGTCTACATAGGTATAGGTACAACAGCGGACCTATACACGTGCGAGAGAGAGACGCTTATGTCGGCTTCAGATAAAATCGAATGCGAACTCGCACCCCTCGCACCTGTGGTCAGGAAGTAGCTATAGATGACCTTGTAAATTTCCAAAATAAATGAAGTGGCGAAAAACAATTTTTTTGAACAATGACATTGACCGTCAACACCGTTAGCGCTGATAATCCCACCGTGGTTCCCGCCAATGGAATAGGGCGAATCTTACGGCCAAGCAGTCGTGTGCTTGTGAGTGGGGAGAATGGAGGAGGGGGCTGTTTTGGACAAAGTTTTGAAGTTGCTTCTATTGATACCGGTCTCTGAAGTGTGACGCCAGTCGCCTCGCAAATGCGGTTCGGCTAGCGTTGAGTCCGTTCCCCGCATTTATTCAACTCTACGCTGTGAAGTGCGGCGCTTGCCACAGACCCGCTTTGGGCTTTTGTTTGGGTAGCACGTGTAATTTACGAAACAGTTGAGATTAGTGCTTGAAGTTAATACCAATGACGGAAGAATACATTCTTCTGATTCTTCGGTCAACGTTAATACACTCACCTGTTGTAAAACCACGTTCGTTGTTGGACCACTCTTGTTGACGGTACAAATTACATTGAGAAAAAAATTATAAGCTGCCATCTATTTCGTTGCTGTATCGTAGACAGGCCTTAATCTTGGAAGTAACATGTAAGTATAATTTCTATCATTTTTGCTGGCCATGCCATGTGAGTAATAATTGAACAGCTTGAATATACGAATTAGTTGACCTGAAATTGTTTGATGGCTGTTGTAACCGACTCAGGTTAAATTTGAGCAACCTATGCTGGTCTATTTTCGTTGTTTTATCTATATTTGTCATGCTTTTAAATTAAATAGCTTCATAAACAAAGTGTTCGTTAAGGGGTGCTCTAGTCGATTTTGACGTTGTCGTATATATCTCCTAATATCAAAGTCCGCGTATCACAAATGCGAAAACAGGCTTAACATCCCTATTTTGTACTGTATAACTCTGAACAAAAATACTCGAATACATTTTTATTTGACGCAGAAATAAAGAAATTGCATGAATTCTACGAATTTACTATTGCGATTTCGTGCAATACGTGCCATTTCTTAATTTCTGCATCAAATGAAAATGTGTTGGAGTGTTTTTGTTCAGAATTGTGTACAAAATGGGGCTACTAAACCTTTGTTTTGCTTTCGAAATACATGGGTTTCGAAATTTGGAAATATATACGTCAACGTCAAAATTTACAAGGGCACCCCCTTATATCTTCATCGTATTTGAATTCCCGTTTTTGCCCGTAGTAGTGAATATCTTCTACTCAATCTTTTTCAATTGGGTGTTAATATTGTAGGTGAATTTGGCAATATTTTGCCTGAAAATGTCAGTGCAACAAAAGCGCGATGACCTTGGGAAGCTTCTCGCCTGTCTTCTAGTATCAAGGAAAGGCGACAGTACAGTATACGAACTAGAAAGAGATTACAGAGAAAACGAGGGTAGAACTATACCTTATCGAGATTTTGGATGCATTTCGGTGTTGGACTTTTTACGTAGCATTCCTGATCATGTAAAACTTAGGCCATCAAATGGAACACATCTGGTTTTCCCTGTTGTATCGGAAAAGATTAAGCATGTTAATGATCTAGTAGTCAGACAAAAACCAGCTAAGAAAAGTTGTGGATCACGTCGAAAAACCAGTAAGCCTTCTAGGTATGGTCCAACGGTCAGAGAACCGAGACCATTTATACCAAATAATGTGCAGAAAGAAATTGCTAGTATGCTTACCAGAGAGCCAAATGGTGTGAAGAAAGATCATATTGTGGAATACTTGCAAAATTCATCTGCAATCGCTGGTACAGTGAATCTTACGAATGTTGATGATTACTTGATGAGCATGTCCCATATTGCTTACACGAGAGGCAACATGGTTTTTCTAAGCCGTTCTCTCAATGTCACCAGTAACACAGCACAGCATAACATTAGATCGCTCAATCAGCCTGAAGCAGGGACATCAAACAACTCAAAAACCCCTCAACCTTTGATGAGTGTCAACAGTACACCAGTGACGAACTCTTACCCTGCTGGTGCAGAAGAAGATGAAGATGTCTTTTATGATGATGAATTTGGCGACGAAGAGATTAGATTTCACTATGCTTCCATGAATAATCACAAAGTTGAGAATGATAATCTGCCTCAGCAGTCATCATCGACAAGCCTAGGACAAGGTCCAGGAAGAATGTCTTCAGCAAAATTCATTGAACGTGGTGCAGGATCACTTAAACAAATGGAGTTGCAGCCCATGCCCAGTACGCTACCTCTAGGAAATAATTTAAACAACGAGACAATGAGCAAATTGACAGACAATGCGTATTATACAGAACCAAGTGAACAGAACCATGAAACTTATGACACTTATGCATCCGACGATGAAGAATTGGTCGACATAATTAACGACAGATTAAAGTCACGTTTGCAACAATTAATTCAAAAACATCCACATGGAATATGGTGCGCCGATCTGCCTCAAACATATTTGGATGAATACAATGTTCCACTGGACTATGCAGAACTTGGGTTCCAAAGTGTTTGCGATCTCGCATCCCAGCTTGCGAGTATTTTTCACTTATGTAGATGGGATAATCGTGGGGATTTTATATTATACGATGCAAGTAAACCAGTACCGACTGAGATGAAGAAGCTCGCTTCTGATGGGCAACATTCTGATTGGGCAGATACATTTGATGATGATTATGAGGATGTGGATCCCATTCCTCCGTCACTGGTATGTAATTAAGCTATAATATTAATATCCTATGACACAAATTTTTCTGATATTCACATTATTACGTTAAAATGAACCTATATCATTATAACAAAAATTTGTGATCCAAAACTTTCATAAAAAAGTATGGAACTGATTAGCTGTATACTTGTTTTACAGGATTTACAAGTATCTCAAAAATTAATACCACATGATGTAATGAGCCACGGTGAAAGTGTTGGTCAAGAGAGGATACCAGAATCTCCCTCTGATGGATCTCTCCATCACCTGGAAGTTGTTGTTTCAGAGGTTTATACGCCCAGTTTGTTCTGGGTTCATTTACGGAAAAAACGCATGAAGTTAGGACAACTAATGGAAAATATACAGTTAGTATTCAGGAAAAAAGTTTATTCAGTTTATCATTGGTACTGATTTTCTGCTTACAAGGACTGCATCCATTTGGGTGATATCTTTCTGAAATGAAACTGAATTGCTCAAATACCAAAATCCCAAGGTTCTCAACTCTTTTTTTTTTTTTGCATAGCTTGCCTGGTAATAACAGAACTGAGCAATTCACACCTAGCTCAGTATGAAAATGTCATGGCTTCTGCTGAATAGTTTTCAGTACAATTAGGTTTGTTCTTAATGTCTGCTAAAAGTACACCATTTTTATTTTCAGTGAATTCTATCAGCGAGAAGGATCCAATTACACTATCCCAAGCGTCGTAGTGGAAAAAGGCTTGAATTGCGTTTGCATGTTTGAAGATAAATGGCATCGAGCCATAATTAAAACTGTAAAACCAGATGGAAATGTTACGGTAAATTGAGGATTAATAATTTCAAAATAACCATGCAAGAGTTGAATAGCATTTAGTTGTGATGTTGAAACTAGCAGCCATAGCGCTTGGTAGAGGATCGAGCTTCTATGTTGAAATCATTCGAATGCAAGCCATGGCTGAAAGTTTAAGCATCGTCATTAAAGTGCACCTGAAATTAACAATGAATATTTTTATTGCAGTTAGTATTTTACGATTATGGTACAACCAAAACGTATCCACCAGAAGATGTGAGGTTCTTACATAGACTATTCTCAAATTTGCCAGCTCAATCAATTCCTTGTGGATTGTACAACATTAAACCTGTAAAACACGATGCTTGGACAAGAGGAGCAAGTTCAGATTTTTGGGAGAAAGTTGCTGATATACCATTGGTTGCTATCGTCAATAAAATTGACAGAGAGGTAAGATGGTTATTGAAACCATCAATAATATGACAAAAATATTAACACAAACTGCGTAAATATTACTTCAAGATTGAATTGTTAAGTGTGACAGATCTCCTTTAACTACCTGCACCGGATTTCGAATTGAATTCTTTGATACTACTATCCATTTTATGAAATAATTGTGAATAAATTTTATTTCTGTAGAATAATTCAATGCTGATATCATTGGTTGACACACGAGAAGAAGCAGACGACCATATAAATGACTGGATGGTACATAAAGGGCTGGCGGAATTTGGTAGCATGGTGCGTAATAGGCCTTCAAATTACGTATTTAGACATTATGTAAAATGCATAAATTATCACTATGATAAGCATGTAAAAGCAAAAGAAAGGGGTCAATTAAATCAGCAAGTGAGCAACAAACACGTTGTTCACCCCGAATCTAAATCTAATTCTAATTCTAATTCTGAACTAAAACTGAAGTCTGCCGATTGTGTAAAAAGCTTGATGACAAAATTTTCCAAATATAAGAAAGGTCGAAACCAAAATAATATTTCTCCAGGAAATGATGTTAATTTTGAACATAACTCAACTTCTGAACAGAGTACTGCGAACGAAAAACATTGCTTACCTGATAATTTGGCATTGGAAATGATCAATTCTTCTCCGAAGTCTATGAATGAAAATCGATTTAGTAAGATTTTTAAATCTAAACTTGATTCAATGTGTGCTGCAAAGACCAACATTGAGATAGTTGAACATAGTTCAACAGCCACATCTTCAGTAGAACAGCGTACACATGGATCAGATTGCAATGGCCATTGCAATGATTATAAAGTTTCATCTGAAGATTGCAAAAACGCCAAACACGAACCAAATTCTGATAAAGTGAAATATTTTGGTTCATTTCAAAGTTTTTTTGGAGGTCATGGTTTGGCGGACGATGTTGATTGGTCAAAAATTCGCACTGCAGTAAAAACTGAGCAGGGAATCAAGCCAGTTGCAAGAGCTAAAGCATCAGCTATCCCTGAATTTCCATTCTTCAATTTACGTGAAGAAGGTACAGGTGAATCTGCAATTTGTCAACGTAGTGATAAGTCTAGTGACGACATTCAAAAAGGATCTGTGCCTCATAAATATTTTACTAATATTAAAGAGGTAATTGTTGAACCCGTTGACAAATTTCCTGTAAAGCAAATATTACCAGCTAAAGATTATTTTCTGAACGCAATTAAAAGTAACAATGATCATTATTACAGTGCTCATGGTGAAAAATTGTGGTGGTCGCCTGACGGAAACATTGAGAATAAAGCAGGTGTTATTACTCCTTTACTGAGAATGAGAAGAAAGCGTTTTGAGGAATCAGATATCGATTTAATGAAGGTATCTGCATCGCCTGAGATATTGCAGATTCTTAGAGGCAGAGATTTAAAAAGTAAATCCAGGGGCGCTGCATCTGAAAACACATCAGATGCAGATCTCAATTTCATTATACAATTGAAAAATATGGGCCATCATTGTAGTTCGGATATATCTGATTTGAGTAAACCTGAAAATAAACTTGAAACTAATGAAATTTTGACACCTAAAGACGGAGTGATCAATCAAAGTTCATTGGTAATCAAAAGTAGTGCTTGTCAAACAAATTTGAATAAATCTGCTGGTTCCATAACTGCGTTGCAAAATACTAATCAGAGTTGTACGACATCTAATTCACTACCAAAAAATCGATTTTCAACAATGTTCGCTTATTTAAATAGCAAGAAGAAGAAAAATGTACCTTCGGTTTCCAGACATAATTTGTCATCCGAAAGTTCTGAGGAAACTGTTGGTACGAATAGCATCTCAATAGCCCCAACTTCGAGCAGCATGGACCTCACAGATTCGGTTGATAGTTCAGAAAAAATTATTGGATTACCAAAAGCTCGAGATGTATCCTGTGAAGGTGAATTATATTTGACAAAACAATTCGCAAAAGATTCAATTAGTTCTCGAAATCAGGTATCGCCAACTATGCATGGCATAATTTCAAATACGAACATCAACATCAGTGACATACCATCTACAAATATTGAATGTAGTCACGAGTTAGATGAACGATCGGAAAAGAAGTGCAAAGCTGAAGGTTCCGGTCAAAATGATGAAATATCAAATTTAGATTTAACTTGGAAAAACGATGATGAAATATCGTTGTCAAATAACAGGCTTGTTCGAGACAATTTGACAGAAAGTACTTCTAGCAATATCACAGCCTGCAATAAGCCAGTTGTAAATGTCTTAGATTCTTTGGACATTTGTTATCAAACATCTAACCCTACACAGAAACAAAAAGAGAATCATGCCTCAATTTGCCAAGGTACCAGCTTCATTTCAAATACCAGTCTAGTATCTACATTTGAGACAAAAGAGCAAGTTGATAATTCAGTAGAACTACAGGGCCATTCTAGTAACACTTCTGAACTGGATTCTGATGACCTTAGTCGGTCATATTCTAATTCAGAAAATGATAGTCCATCTGTAATTCGAACCAAAATTGATATCGAATTAGACAAAAATTTCGATACTGAAACTTTAGATAATGAAATCATAGCCAGTCGGCAAAATGATTTATCACGTGATGCTGAAGATATTCAAGTACAAATAACACCTGATAACACTTTTATACAGTCAGGAGATAATAAGATCGACACATGTGTCCCGAAAACTGAAACTCAGGTTTATGTGCCTATAGTCAATGATGTGGATGATTTGGAAGACAGAGATGAGTGGGAAGTAAATGGTGTATGGCAAGATTTCATGAAAGGTCAGGATAATTACATGTCTCGCATTATACACAAACTAGAACGTGCAATCATCAACCCAGATTCAGCAAAAATATCTGAAATAACCGATAACTCTGAAGTGGCTGATGTTTGCAACTCAAATTATCTCAGAGATAAACCAAATGTTGAAAAAATTACTGAAAAAATTTATGAAAAACAGTATGGTGAGAACTACGTTTCGAAAGATAATCAGATTAAGCCCAATGATAACATTTCTGACAACTCGGAGTTACTTGAAAACAATGTACTCAAACCTGAGAAACAGTCAGCATTAATTGTGGATGAAAAAGTTCCTGACAGTGAAACTCAAGAACGTATCAAAAGGTCAGATAAATTTACCTATGGGAATACATTAATTCGAACTTCCAATAATAACAACGAAAATGAACCGATAACTTCAATACCTAGTAGTTCTGGCAACCAAAGTCCCATTCCAGGAGATGAGAGCACATTTGATAACGCTTCTCCAATTATACATAAGTCACAACAATATGAAAAGTCGATTGTTGAAATTCCTCATGTAAAAAGTCTTAGTGGAACATCTATGGAATATCAGAACCACATACCTGTAGCCACAACCTGTGACAACAAAATACCAACTCGTAGTCTCACGAACAAAACAATGACCATGCAGGCAATGTTGAAAAATTTCAAAGATAAAACAAGTCTAAGGCAGTTCAATACCAACTCTAAACAAATCGAGGATTCCTTGCAGAGCAAAGAAAATACATCAGAAAATGAAAAGTCAGGAACAAGTTCTATTGATGATGACACATTCGAAGAAATAGAAAAGAAAGAGTCAGCGTCTGATTCAGAAATGTTTGCCGACTTATCAAATACTTCAAGTTCAAGTAAAGATTCAGATTTTCTTGTTACAAATTCCATAAGTGCAAACGTATCCAATCATTCAAATGATACATACTTAAGAAATAAGTATGGAACTCTTGACAGAGAATCAAAATCATGCTCCAGTGATGATACAGAATCTTTTGACAATGAGTTACAAAGACTTCCAATTTTATCATCAATCAAGAAACATCGGTTGACGGTAAAGTCTTGCAAAACTGACGACCTTCAGAATGAAAATATTACACAAATAAATACTGATACGGTTTTAAACAATAATAATTTACTTTCCAATGAAAGTAGTTCGAGTAATAGCAGTCTATCATTGTCACTTTTTAATAAAATAAAGTCTATGCTTGAAAAATAATTGAAAGAATAAGTGGAAGCCACTGTTTCCATGTTAAGTAAAATCTAAATCGAAAAGATCTAAATCTAGAAGAAAAGACTTCATGCTACTGGTAACTATCTAACTCGTTGAAGAAATCAGCATCAAAAACGATTTGGTGATCTTTGTTCGATTGTTTGAACGTCATAGATAATCGCGCTAAGTGAGCAGTATTCTGATTCAGATTGGTTTTCAGTAGTTATTTTTACTTCTAAAAGCTTGAACTGAGTTTACGTTTCTTTGTTATTATATTCGTTTAATTAGCTTATAGGTAAAAACGATTAAAAAAAATTCTCATTTATTTGCAAATGGAAAGTGATGTTTATTCACTTACAATTATCGTATTATAAACTATTGCGTCATGAAAGTACAATTGGCAATTGTAACATTGAATGTATCGAGTGGTAATGAATATTTGTAATGACATTTATAAAAAATCACTAAACTTTTAAATAATTATTCATTTGAGTTTCGTTTGATTACTTACACATTTTATTAGTTATAAAGCTTATTATTATGCTGTGGGAAAAATTATAACTTTATGTTACATTATTCAGTTGTCCCAAAACATAGTCTAATGTTTTGTATATTTGATAATAAATGAACAATATTGTAAAGTAAACAGGTTTTGCTTTCATTACTGCACCTTTATTCTGTAGCACCGTTATAAAGATCACATGAAGTGATTATTTTTCCCATATTCAATTATCAAAAGCTGATTTTCATAAAACAATTGTATAAGTTTGTCATATTTCAAAATGATCACTTTATTTGGTCTTTGTAAAATGCTTATAGGGGGAAACCATTGCCTTGGAGAGTTCATACCTAGATGACCGGAACATTGATCTACAAGAAACAATAAAAGTCATAGAAAATGTGCCGCTAATTTCACCACAGAGTATTTTACTTGAAAGTTCAGCGAAATCAGTGAGACCGCCACCAGGTTTCACAAAACCTTTGGAGCCGTCAGTTTTTGCGGCTTTCGCTAGCGAATATTTAAATGTCAAAGACTACACCAGTACTGAAGTGGAAAATTCTCCATTCTTGAATTCCTCTAGTACAAATGAGAACAAAAATCCTATGGTACCTCCATCAGAAACAATCATGGAACTTTGGAAAAAGCCATGGGAAATGTATATGCAATTAGCAACGATCTTTCATCAGCTTCTTTTGCAAAGTGGCAACGTCAACGCTATTAATAATACAATGCTAAATACTTCTTACACAACAGCGTCACCATCTACAAGTAAAAATTCAAATATGCAATGGTCAAGTACAAATCCATTTCAAACTTACCAAGAAAACAATAATGAAGAACTTGCAACAACTGTAAACAGATATGCAGGGTCAAGTGATTATTCGACAAACGTGAACGCCAACGAGCCCAATCCCCCTCGTTTTACCAGCAGTACACCTTTGCCCAATGTAGACAAAATTGCAAGCAACAGTAACAATGATTCTAATGTTCCAATATTTGATGCACAAAAATTTTTTCACGGTGCACAAGTTTTTCCTCCAAAAAATGACAATAATCAACCTGCTGGGTTGAATTCCACACATGAGAATAACCATAGCTTTGGTTTAGATTATCTGAATGAGAGCTGGTTTAATGCAAACACCACAATTTTTCATGACAAGAACTCAAACTCAACCGTCACAGGTCAGTCAAACGTGCAGAATGAATATCGGGATATTAAAACAGCAAATGAATACACAAGCTATAATTTTTCTAAGCTTACAGAGAATGAACATTCAAATCGTGAAAATAATGGAAATGAATTCTCTACAACAGAAACGAATGAATTGTTCAAGAACACTTTCTCAAATGCAAACCAAAAAATTACTGGTACAAACTGTGTAAACAGTGATGAAAACGGAGCTTTTACAAAATGGGAATTGCATGATACAAATCCATTCAAAGAATATATTACAACAAATTTTACACAAAAAGTTAAAACTGAAAAAGAGGAGAGCTTTCAAGAAGAGTCTATTAATAACATTGAAAAACCGCCCATTCCGCCAAGAAATCCAAAATTGATAAACAACACTAGCATTGCCCACAAAGACAAGATCAGAAATGTTAACTGTGATGAATTACCCGATGTTGGCACTGTTCCTAACAAACCTGCGTCAAATATTTACTACAAACGTGATCCAGTGATGTATAATACACAAACAAATGAAACAAATGCAAGAATTGGCGAGCGTAGTGAAGAAACTCCTGTATCAACGGACTCGGTAAGTTTTCGAAACAACAAACTCTATCACACAATAAACTCGACAGAAAATGATCAAAGTGCACTGCCTTCTTATGGAGAAGCATGGGGCCATCAGAATTCAGTTTTTTCAGGATCCCATTCTGAAATACATGCTGATCCATCTAATGATAGTTTCACTTCGCATCGCACGTTTTCACCAAATCATCCACAAAGTTTAACTCCCAGAGTACTATCAAATACTTACAGGCCTCCTCTGCATTCTTATACTGACCCTAATCAGATGGTGTTTAGAAATAAAACCAAGTCTCCCATATCACCGCAATTCAGCTCTCCGGTGCTATCTGATATTTCTAAAACTGCAATAAAAGAAATCAGATTAGCTACAAACATTGATGTGTTTGACAAATTAAAATTTGATCCAACAGAAACACCATCTTCATCTAAGTATGATCATGCAATGAAAAATGTAGGCACACACAGTCACCTAATATTATCATCATCAACACCAATGACAAATAGCGATACTATATTTACAACCACTTCAGAATCACACTCACATAATCAAAACGTGGCAAAAATCAATGATTCGTACAATGTAGATTTAATTTCACCAAATTGTCGACAGGTCAAGCAACGTACAATAAAGTTGAGACAAGAAAGACTGGCTAATTTGCGACAGAAAATAGCCAAGATGACGTTAGTATTAACTCCAGACAAGAAAAATATGGATCAAAGCTGTATGAAACAAAAGGAAGTTTTGCCTAATGCAGAACAAAACGTCCCAAGATTATTGCCATGGACTAAACAGCATCAAGAGACTCATAATCTTATCGGAATTTCTCAAGGCAGTTCAGAAATACCAGAATGTGGTCAAACCACGTGTGAAATGAAAATTGAACTTGACAAGTGTACAGAAGCCCAAAATAAAGGAATATTTAATAGGGAGCTGAGACGAGATAAATATTGCTCAACGCCAAATCAAAGGAGTCCACAAACCTCGGTAAATGAGCAGAATCTATTTCAAAACGGTTATGCTAACTCTGAAAATTCTAACAAGCATGTAACAGTGAATAACAATAATAATCTGGAGTTCTCTAATATCAAAGGTATTAATACAACACCTAACGTTATTCCATACCATCTTCAGCCACAATTTATCGATTTGTATCCACACTTTTCACCGCCACATCCATATGGCCAACAACAGTATGGACTAAATTTTTCATACCGGGCGCAACAACCTCATATAATGCACCATCCACAACCAATACAGCAGTTACCCTTGTTCACACCCAGTGCACCTGGGTTCTACGCTCCAGCATCAAACTGGCATAGACCTCCATTTGTTAATCCAGCACCTAACTGTCAGTTCACTAACATTCCATGCGCACATCAATGTTCACCGTTTTGGGATCCATATCACAATTCACGCTTCTATGTACCAAACCAAACCAATCAAATACCTCGTGTTCCACTTGAAGCATCCACAGAAAAATTACCATCAAACACGAGAGTAGATTTTGGTAAAAAAAATGTATCATCGGGGTTAAATGACTCACAGATGCTTCCACAACAGGACAAGGCTAACATCAACATCGGCCAACATACGCAGATGCCCGGGGAAATTTCAGAGTTTTCATCAAGTAATACAAATCAGTCAGATAGTTCAGGTTTCACAGTGTGTATGAAACGTTCTAAGGATTCTAACAGACCTAGAGGACTGATAGATTTTCACTCTAAACGTTCGTCTGAATATGAAAACTGTGATTTAACAACACAGCCGGGTAAGTTGAGCTTAAGCGTAGATAGTCATGATGTGACAGAAAATGGACTTCCAAGTTCCATTGAAGAAAACACTGCCACTTCGCCAAAATATGACCAAATAATACCTGCAACAGTTGTACCACTAAGAGAAAAGACAACAAATGAAAATGATAATAATATTTCACCATCCACCTCTACTCGAGATCCACCCAAAGTCTTCAAACCAATTGGTGAGTTCATCTTTGTACGTAAATTTCTTCAAATGAAATCATGTCTCATATATTTGTTTCTAATGTATACAAAAAATGTGGAAAAATAGTGTTCACGTTTGTATGCATCATTGATCTTAATGTGAATTATTTCAGGAGTAAATTATCAAACGATCTACTTGTTCAATGTTAGAAATGAAGGATGGGTTTGTACTGATGAAATTATCTCAATCTTCACAAGCTACCCAAATCGTAATGTAATACTACGTTTACTAGACCTACTACAAGTAAAGATTAATTTCTTGGAGGTGGATAGATCTCAAAGTCCGTTTTTATTCACCCAATTAGATAGGTCAGTATTTAAATTATGCAATATTTCCAAAATGATAAGAGATGATAACTGAATAAGAAACGAAGAAAATAGCAATTTGAAAGTATTACCGCAGTTCTCTTCTGAGATGAAAATTAATCTCTCTGCAAATTGAAACCAAAGCACTGTTAATAAAATAGAAAATCTTGACTTCTTCAATAATTGAAATACATCTAACTCACTCGCATTCGCATGTGAACCATTAACATCAAATTAGAAGATTCCAGATTCCCAGACTCAAAATAGAAGTTATCCTTCTCAACTCAGTTTATTTAATATGACGTACGTAACAGGTGTGCATTTTTTATTTTTTTATTTTTTTTAGTACAAATATACGTTTACCTAGAATGACAAATTCTAGAAGGATTAAAGGTGTTTTACATTTGACCCCATTGAGATCATTACTCCGATTAATGACCAGCTTAGAAGTCATTTCTGAAGAAGAGATTCGGAAACTGTGTGAAGAAAAACAAACACTACCTGGTTCAAATTTGTATGGATTGATGGTACATAGTTATTTTAATGTTCAATATTACCCTCAGATATCGCAACACAGCCGCAGTGCATGTAACACAACATGTTTCCTACTTTTCAGAAAATCGTCACATCTTATAAGCAAGATGATGAGTATTGGCTATCATGAATCATCATTCGAGTCAAATCGAATTTCGTTTCATCCAATTAAATTTTACTTCCAACGAACCAGCTCATATTTCAATGTGTATGATATGACAGAACTGATACGGTTTCCTATGAAGAAGAACTGACAATTATAATTGTTATATAAATTTTATACATAACATAAGCATATTTCAGTTATGCGCTAAACTTGTTTAAGATCTTTCTTGAGTCAATAAACTATCGCAGTTTTTATTATTTTTAGTTTAAGAATTGAAAGGATCTTTACTTTACACATGTATTGAAAATATTATTCGTTTTGTTATTAACTAATCTACCGTGCTATATTATACAGAGAATATTGTTAAAGTATTGACTGATTGTGAGTAGATGTTTGTGAAGTATGCAAAATTCGCCAAAGTAAATCTGTGGAAAAAAAAGTATACTTTTCTATGAGTAGACGACTTAAGGAATTTTTATAGGTATATTGTGATAATAGTAATAATTACAGTACAGCACTATCATGAAATACTTAATTGAGAGCTATGTATTTGACATTCTACTAGGGTAGTCCCCAAAGAAAATAAGTAATTAACGAGATTTTATTCATTCTTTGATGTTGATAATATTTTATTTGAATCTTAACATTATATGAGAAAATTCATTTCTGTTATTACAAAGTTTCAACAACGCCAAGGAAAAAAAAACTAATTAAACAAAAGCTGCTTATAACGTACATATATAAAGAGGAATGTCAAGCTCGTTTGACATGCAGTTATTTGGTTGTATAAATCTCTTGTGAATCGTACTTTTCTTATTAATTATATTTTAATATATATTAATAATAAATAATGTGCTGTACAATAGGGCACAATGTCTGATCCTTTGCAAGAAAAGCCATACAAAAATCATGGAGCTAAATCGCAACCGAGTAAAAAACAACAAACTGTGGCACAGAGTTTGAAATCGACCGCTACCATCTACATTTCACGATTTATCACTTACGTGAATGGGTTATTTTCCAATAAACGTAAATATACCAAATTTGTTCAACATAAAATTTCGGAAATAGATTTAAGAGTATGATAACCAAAGTATGCCTGAATACTTACTACATAAGTAATAAACTGTCAGTGAGATAAGTAAATAGCCATTACCTTTCATAAATGTACTAATATTTTCTTGGGTTTTCTAGTTTTGCATAGTTCGTGTAAAATAATGTACAAAGATATTGACCAACAAAATATAAATTCGTCACATTAAATTATCATAATCAATTTTTTTTTTACAATCTGCACGTTGCGAAGTTGAATCCCCATTTATGGAAAATTAAATTATTTCTCATTTTATACAGAAGTACTTGGTGGCGATTTGCAGACTCGTATTTATGATGACCTAAAAGGACTCGTATGTAAAACTGAAGATAAAATCAAAGAAACTTACGAAAAAATTGTTACCGAAGTCAAGATCTTACAACAAAACGAGCTACATGTATGTAAACATTACTCAAAAGAAGAATTGGTAAAAGTTGATACGAACTTCAGAGAGTATTATATCACAATCCGCAAAATATTTGAAGACCTGATACAGCGGTTGCACAGTTTTAAGAATCGATTGCAAACTAAACTCTTAACTCATGAGGAATTTGCAAGTTTAATTACGTACTTGGAAGAAAAAATTAATCAAACGCGAAAACTGATACAGGGAATGAATGACAACATTCAGAAAACAATCGACAATCCCAAATTGGAAAAGAAATTGATAGATACGGTTGAAAATCATTACAAAAAAGTTAAAAGTCTGATGGATATTCTTTGCACAGCAGTCAAGGTTTGAATTTTTTACTTTCGCCACCAAAATACATTTACTTTTGAATGAATCGTAATTTTCTCACTGTCGATATGATTATGAGAATGAAAATCATCAGTTGAAAAGTAACATAATAATCTTTTTACTCTCATTTACCTGGACAATACATTATTTAATACATGAACTATTACAACATGGAAAAATATCTTGAATATTTTTTTAATATCCAGGAAACTAACGTGCATGGAAAGTGGAAATCTTTAAAATCTGAATCGTTTAGAAAATCTTTGATGATAACAGCAAAAT
The DNA here is from genome assembly GCF_021155775.2 of Neodiprion pinetum. Classification (NCBI taxonomy): domain Eukaryota; kingdom Metazoa; phylum Arthropoda; class Insecta; order Hymenoptera; family Diprionidae; genus Neodiprion; species Neodiprion pinetum. The sequence continues at coordinate 33,346,251 of NC_060234.1, forward strand.
CCTATGCTGTACATACTATCACTAGTACGCAAAAATGTATAGCTTCTGGAAAAAGTAAATTAAGATTCATTTCCAATTACATAAATCTATTATAAAAACAAGTTTTTAGTACTATTGCGAAATTACAGGTGAAAGTCCCGAGCAATTGAAATTTCGAATATATCAAATAAAAAATTTAGTGATTTTGTCAGAAATGAAAATTAAAGAATTATTTGATGGAATACTCAAAAAGGCCAATGATATACATGACAATGAGTTACAGACTTATAAGAATTATTCGATAGAAGAATTGTTCAAAGTTAAGTCCAACTTACAAGTGTACTCTGTCAAAATATGCAAACTATCCGACGACACGCTGAAACGCTTACATGCCTTCAAAATTGACTTTCAGAGACAAGTAATGACACACAGAGATTTTCAAAATTTGGTTTCGTACCTAGAAGGCAAAGTCGTAGAAACTAAAAACTTGACTGAAAATTTACTCAAAAACATTCAAACCACCATCAAAGAGCCTATATTAGGAAAGAAATTGATGGCGGTGGTAGAAAGTAATACTCAAAAAATAAAAATTGCTGTCGATGATCTTTACACAGCTATTAAGGTGAGAATAATTTTAATCAAAATAAATTCTTAATTTTGTTATATTATATATGTGTAAATTTACCAAAAACAAAACAAAATAAAATTTTCAATTCATTGCTCCAGAATTTATTACAAACACGGATTATCGTTAAATTACACTAACAATAAGCAATTAGGATAGGCTCAAAACACATTGAATTCAGCTAGTCTAGGAAAAAATGCTTATACATAAAAACAGGCAAATATCAAGCTAATTCATAAAAATTGTTGAAATTCTACCTATGAGAAAGAATAAAAATCAGTATTGTATTATTTCAGAGCAATTTCACCAAGGCCAATAAATTCAAATCACTGACCGACAGGAAAACGTTATTTTCAAAGTTTCCTGTACTAGGAAAATTTAAGCCATCGGCGAATTGTTCTCCGCTAACATTGCCAAACAGTGGTACTAAAACAGTGTCAGAGTGTAAGGGAAATTCATTAGTCAATTTACACAAAAAGAGAATATCATTCTCCAATTTGAGTAAACATTTCAGCTCTACAACTAACCATGCACGTGCTAATGTGAGTAACTCTGACTGATACAGTAGAATGTTTTACAATTGTTTTGTTCTCGACTTTAAAACTTTGAACTGTAAACTGTGCACTAAAGTTCAAATAATTTTTTCGAGCAATAATGAAGATACTGACATTTTTTTGTGCATCAGTAAAGTTTGAGTAGAAAAAAAGTTTGCTCTTCATATGTGCATAAAGTAGAGTACTTAAATACAATTGAGTCATATTTGTTCATTATCATTAAAAATGATAATTGCAAAAGTCATAGGAAATTGAATTTCACTGTTTACAATATAGGCATATCTGCACACAGTGCTTTTCTTCAACTTGCCGTATCTAGTTTAAATTCACTTTGAATGAGAAAAGGAATAATCATGCCTCAATCATTTTTTCCCAAATTACGAAATCATGACATGAAAAATTTCATGAAGCTTTTTATTTAAGACGGTTTTCAAAATATACTTGGGGCAAATTGGTCAATGAAATGAAATCGTAAATAGCACATTTAATTGAGTGACTTTTAACACTACAATATTATTGTGCAAATCTTTTGTATTACAATCAACATCAAATCATTGAAAACATTGTTATCAGTCAAAATGACAAACCAGTAAAATTAATATTGTAAGAAAACTACTTAATCTTCCTGTAATATGCTACTGCATTTTCAATATCACCAACAAGTTTTTAATTTTTATGAATTGTAGGTAGCAAAAGCCACATATGCTGGGATATTGATCTATTACATATATAAAAAGATTAAAAATACTAAAACCTAGACTTAGTGTGGATAAAACGTAATGTGATAATAATCTCCACCGAGGACTACGACTCAATTGTCAAATGATGGATCATAGTTTGGAAAAATTATATTTCCAATTACGTTAAACTTTCTGTGAACGGATATCTGAAGTTTACTCCTCCAAGGCAATGATCAAGTTCTGTGTCTAGTCGATCCTGATGTAGTTAGTTAATTAAATATATACGTCTTGCAAGATTATTTATACATTATATATACTAGTTTTTCAATGCGTGTTGTTGCTGTTTAACGTAATACGAGTTGTGTGCTTATGTCATTGAAATTATATTTTTTTCAAAAGTATGCATGACGAGCTTAGAGTTTTACTCATATGTGTAATATGCATACATTCGTAATCCTATACGATGCAGAGTTTTGTTTGCGTCCAAATTTCAAATCTAAAAAGATAAACAATGTTTTGCGATAAAGTCTCAGCACAGCAAGTTTCTTAATTAGTCATTCGTGCTACAGAAACATCAATTGTTTATGTTTTGTATCGGTCATTACACTGACACTCCGCTATTGTAAGTATGCTGTGTTATGAATTGTAGGGCAGAGTAAAGTTGGTAACAGATTTGCTCTTACCACCCAGTCAAGTCGAAAATTAGTTCGAAAAGCCTTTTCGTGTCAGAGAGCGCTACTATATCGGGGACACAAATAATGCTATGCTTCGATGTAGTTTTGTAGTTTGCCGTAACTCGGGGACAGCGCATACGTCGCGTGCTAATGTCAATTTGCAAGACGGCCATTGCGCAATTTCTCGGCTGTTCCGTACGGAGAAAGACTTATCGGTAGATATTTGCTCAAATGAAATAAAAGTAGAGTTTGTACATAGCAACTAATAAACTGTAACAATTTCAGAAAATGTCTGGAGAATCGAATGTGGATGAATCGAAATTGACTGGCCTGTCGAAATATTTCAACAGCCAGACAAATACGGGCCGGGCAAATGTAAGTCTAGCGCCTCTGCAGCTCTAACCTTCAATTTTACCAATTTACGTAATACGGGAAAGAAAAAGTGATTTTATTATTTTTAATTGTGACAATTTTTTTGAATTTTCTAGGTGGCCAAGGCGACGTACGCAACCGTTGCCCTGATAGCTGCTTACTTTTATCTAAAGCCAAAAAGCAAAAAATAAATTTCGTCCGCTATAACTAGATGGACGATATTTCTTACGTAATTTTCGTTTAGGGAGTCATTTAAGAGTCATAAATCTTATTGCAATGTATATGATACAATAAAAAATTAACAATATGTACAAATTGAATCCTTTATTCAGAACTAGCTATTTACAATTTTCTATCTGTTTCCATCGTGGTAATCAGGCATTGACTGTAGGAACTTCTGTATATGATTTTATACCAAAGTTCATTGAAGATATTTACAATAAACTACGGTAATGCTGGATGCCGGAAAGTTGTTGAAAAATTAGTAATAATGATTAAAAATCCTCAATATTATCTTGCATTATTTACTAATTCTCAAGTTGAAACAAAGGATCAGTGTTGCAACATTTCTACCACGAAGATTGCGACGGATTGTTACATCAACATTGTACATGGATAATTTTGTCCTTTTGATTACAGAACGATAAATCTTGTCAATTCTCATCGACCAGAATAACGGTATGCACCAAACGTATACAAAGTGAGCCGTGTAGATAATTGTGTATAATAAATTTTCGGTAGTCAACGAAATTCGAGTTGACGAAAATATGTAATATAGTACGTTTGGATTTCTTCGAACCTTGTAGTTATAATCAGTAGTGCATCGACCGAGTAGTAATGTAAGATTAGGCTATTCACGAAAGCCTGGCATTCACATTCGGTTTAACAAACGTAATTAGTCATTTATCTGAAAGATTAAATTTTCAGTGACTGTACAGTAAGTAAAATATTTTCTTATAAAAAAGTAACAAATTTTATCATCGCTACATCGCAATAATAATAATTTTTCAATTGGGATACATCGGATTTAATACTTTCGAATAAGAGTTTAAAAATAAAGTGCGGTACGGTTGGGACGTCCCTGAAGCAATCAATATGGCTACCCGTTAGTCCGAGGTAGACCAGATAGTCTAGAGCGAGTTGTTTTCATCGAAGATAATTGAACGGTAACAATCGACTTAAATGTACAAGTAATTAGCAACGTAATTAGTTGAAATAAAGTTCCGCATTCCGGCAAATGGTTGTGTAATTTTTTGTGGTTAAATTAAGTTAAAAAGCTGAAATAAACGTCAGTTTGATAGGACAGGTTGTGCACTCTACATTTATCGCTAGTAAATATAGCTGCGGAAGACGCGTAAGAAATTGGTACATTTTATGAACATATTTGTCGTATCTCCTGTTTGGCGTCGAAGGAAAAATGTGTGGCGTTTACTACGCCATGTAACTAAGCTCGGTTGGTATTTTTTAACGCGTCAGTTGCAGTGGAAACGTTTTCCTCCATGTCCAGTACAAAAGATATCGAAATGAGTAAACTAGCAGCAACTGAGGATGCCGATTGTGGAAAAGATGAAGAAATGGCCGGCAAAGACGTGGCTCAGGACAATGTTAGCATACGAAAAATTCTCGAAGGAATGACGAACGAGTTCAACAAAAGCCTGAGCTTGAACAAAACTCTTGATATTGAAAATACAACATCGAAAAATAACAAAGTTGATAGTATCCTTAAGGATCATGAGAGGGTTCTTACACATTCCAAGGTCGTTGATGAAGAACCAACACAAGTTGATGAAGTATCAGAAGAGTGCACCCAGTCTACCAGAATTAAAGCACCAGACTTCGTAGATGATCCTGCTGAAAAAGTAGTGCAAGAAAATGATCACAGCCCTGAAAAGGACGTTTTCTCGAAAAAAGATAGTCCGAGTAAAGAATCTATACCAAGAATAATATTGACATTTAGAACAATAGACGAGAACACGGATGATGGAAAAAAGACTAAAATATCCAGCTGTTCTTCCAATCTCAAGTTGGTTCCTGATGAATTGACAAATTGCGACCAAATCGGTGGTGTTTCGGTAAAGATTGAAACTTCTGATGAAAATTCAAATCCTGCTGATAAGTCGGACGAAAATGAAGAAAAACTTGAATCAGATCTGGAGATAATAGGCAAAATTAAAGATGAGGATAACCAAAAGGAAACAGTACAAGAAGAGACGGTGAATCCTCTGATGGATTTGATTGAAAATAAGGAATCAGATTCTCCAGAGAAGATTGATTCGAGTATCAAAAAAGTAAAAATTCCAGAGCCTAGTAAAATCATGACACAACCGGCAGAACCTAATTCGCCCCCTAAGAAAAGAAGGGTAGGACGTCCTAGGTTAAGAGCATTAAGGTTACTTTTCATTTTATTATTACCTATCATAAGGTTTACAAGTCATAAGATTTCAAGCAGTCCCTATTGATCTAATTTTTTTTATAATATAATATTGCTAATTAGTCAGGAATATATATGTTTTGAAATGAAGGTAATGTTACTATTTCAATTGAATAAATATCTTTATTATAATTGTTATTTCAAAACCTTTGATTTGTAAGATGTTGAATATTTCAGAATTATGTCTGGTGAAGGTAAATGCATTCAGTTTCAGAAATCAGGTCAAATATTCTTTGGATTTTATATTGTGCAGTCGTTAGATAATTGGAAAAGACCTTTGTATCGTACGATTATGGCAATTTTATATTCTATTTTGTTCCACATTTTTTTGTCTACATGACTCAAACATCTCAACTTTCCACAATTCTGTTTTCGAAAAGACTAATGATTTATTATAATGAAATTGTGCTATTTAAAAATATTCTTGAGATACTTTAATTTTTTGAGATTGTGACCTGTTAAGGTTTCTGGAGTTTTTTTTTTTATATTTTACAGACAGATTGTTGAGGATGATTTAACATTAATGAACTAATAATAATATCTCTAAAAAAACTTTTTACAGCGATTCAACGGAAGAGTTGCCGGGGCCTGCAGGACCAAAACGTTCAGCTCGTCGTTTGTGCAAAGAGTCTTTGAAAAGTACTGTACTTGAGAGTGCGATGGCCCGTAAAGAGAAATCGAATTATACCGATGAGCGAAAATTCAAAAATGAGAAGAAGTATAGCAGACCAGGAAGACCCAAAAAGATCGTTAAATGGAAAGATCAGAATAAGCCATCCGAAAGAAAAAACTGTGAAAATCGAACTGATAATTCTCGGAATGTTACAGACCTGAATGGTACGCAATCTGATGTAAATACCTCTTTGGATTCGTCCAGGAACAACACAACTTTGTCGGACAAAAGTTCTAACGATATTAGTTCAGAAGATCCACAGAATTCATCCATGGATCTTGAAGGAATGCCAAAATTGTCTCCAATTACAAAAACTGTAGATAGTAGTCAGACTAATACTAGTCATTCTACGAGCCCTATGACAGAAGACGATATGGTCATAAACATTGAAAGTGATAAACCTTTTTTAAAACCAATCATCAGTCGTAGTAGACGAGAACGTGGCAGGCCAAAAGGAAGCACCAGTGCTAGAAAAATAGCTAAAGTCGATTCTTTCAATGAAGGTGAGTTCTAAAATTGAACTTTCAAAGATTTTAGATACGTCGATAGCGTGAATGGTGCAAGCTCACATCTTATTTCGTCCAGTATTTAATGTATCTTATAATTTTGATACATACAAGTAACAGTTTTTGTTAAAAAAATAATTTAATAAGCAGTGTTTCATAAATAATTTAGATGGATCACCATCTGTTGCAGAAACTGGAAAAAACAACGACTATCCGGAAGGTATGATTATAAATTTTCATTACACTAAAAATTGTTAAAAGATTGAACACTATCAAACTCGGGCAATTAACAATAAAATATAGTGTTTTTGTAAAAAATTATGTAAAGTTTTTAGTTATGTTTAAAAGTTTCAATTCTATAGTAATTCTTGTCATGTTCCATTATTAGCACTATTAACTGGTTTTACAAATATTTTTTATAGAAGGCACAGTTCCAGCAAAAAGAACTCGGCGTAGTATGGTTCCTAGTCCAAGTCCTGCTGAGGGTCAAGCATCAAAACCAGAATCCACGGCAATTTTGAATGAAGTTAGTATTTATTAACTGAATTTATTGAGAGCTGTAAGTTAGTAGTTACTTATTTTCATAGTAACTGCAGTCACTGTGCAAATTCCAGAATCGCCTTAAACATAGATTGTCACTAAAAGCTGTTACTTTGTCAATGACTTGCAATGAAATTAACTCATCTCAGTATATGGAAATTAAGTCGAATCTTATAACACAGTGGGCACTAGAGTGCAATTGTCAGTACATTTTGTGAAACTTGTATTCTACACTGAAGATTGGGGGTATTAATTTCAATTTGAAACAACATTTTTACTGTTATTCTGCATCTTTCTAATGCTTTTTTATGCATGTTTTAATTGATCTGGACAGTCATTGTTGGGTATCTATTATCCAGGTGGCAGATTTTATGAATAATTTTTTCTTACACAAAATATTATTTATTTTGCAGGTGTATACACCGTCTTTATTGTGCCTGTGCCAGATACGTTCTCAATTATACGTAACAATCACAGGTTCTGGGGCCCCTCTTTATTGTACTGCGACAGATTCGATAGATAATAAAGTTGTGGGTTGCTGCAATGAAGTAGATAGCAACGACGTTGCAATGCGTAGACCTAGCGCCAGAGTGCCTTTCATAATACTATGTCGTATGCATAAGGAGCGATTGCTTAGACACAACTGCTGTCCAAGTTGTGGACTATTTTGCACACAGGGTAGGTTTGTCCAATGTGTAAATGGGCACCAGTATCACAGAGAGTGTGAAATATACCCTAATAAAAAAGCATTGTGTCCTCATTGTGGCTGCGACAGTTCATTGTACGACGTAGCAATTACTATGAGAGCAATGAGGAAACCTGTATTCATACCAACTCGGAGAAAGTTTTCCAAGTTACCATCTGCAAAAATGAGTTTTACGGGAAAAGGAGACAATACCAAACTGGCGGGTAGACCTCCCAGTCCTTTGATCCCGCCGGAAGCTATTAAAATTCAACAACCAAATTGTAATGCTGATAGACCAGAACGTTACACGATTATGAGTTTATATACGTCTGTTAAAAATGGAGATTTAGAGAAGTTGGTTAATGTATTAGGTGAGTGTTTGGAAATTGAGCGGTGTGAACCCTCTTTCATTATTGATAGAATACTATTGAGATTTGGCCAAATCATGATCATATGATATAAACTGGTTGAGTCGTGAGGAGGATGAACACTTATGTTTACAGCCTGTGGTTACAATGCTAATCACACGTTTCGTGATTACGCCCATCGCACAAGCTTGCACATTGCGGCGGATAAGGGTCATTTGTCGTGTGTCCATACCTTGGTACAAGCAGGGGCCCAGTTGGATGTCATGGACAAGAATCAGTTGACCCCGTTGATGCTGGCTGCCGCAAAGGGAAAAGTCGACGTTGTAAAATACTTAATTAAAATAGGAGCTGATGTAACATTGAAAGGTGAAGATGGTATGACGGTGTTGCATATGGCCGCTAAGTCTGGGCATTTGGATGTGTGCCAAATCATTTTAGCTGAATGCAAAGTTCCAAGAACATTAGTGGGTAATTAAAAACATTTCTAAGCACTAAATAATTAAAGATAATGGGCTGAGATAGGAAAAGGAAAACATTTCACTGTTAAACCGCTGTAGTTTTTGCACATTACACCTTACTATAGTGCCTTCGGATTTAAGATGATTACCATATTATTATTTTTTTTCTAACAGACTCAGTGGATGATGGTGGTTGGACGAGTTTGATTTGGGCGTGTGAATTTTGTCATACAGACGTAGCTAGATTTCTACTTGAAAAACGATGTGACCCTTTGATAAGAGATGCTGAGCAGAATATAGCTTTACATTGGAGTGCATTTAGTGGAAGTTCGGAAATTACGGAACTCTTACTAAACCAGGGGTGTGATGTCAACGCTGTAAATGTTCACGGGGATACGCCACTGTAAGATATTGAAATTGCATTGAATTTATACGTTATGTAACATGAATTGTAGTGAGTATAATTATAATGCTTGTGGCTTGATATTATCGTCTCAAGATTTTATAATATCAGCATATCACTTAGTAATTGTAATCGTGGATAAAATGAGTTAAAAGTTGCAAAGACGAAAAATAATCAGGACATTTAAAGACAACCTTCCTCAATTATAAAATATAGCTCAAATCATGTTCGCTAATTATTTTCTAGACATATCGCTGCCAGGCAAGATCAGTATGCTGTAAGCGTTTTACTTTTGGCACGGGGTGCCAAAATTGGAGAAACAAATACAGCTGGAGAAACTGCTGTAAATTGTTGTCCATCAGAAGGCGATACTATGGCAGCGTTGAGATTGAATGCAAAAGTGAACGAGTTAACTGAACACATGTGGGAAGCTACAGTCAAAATATTGTCGAAGTAAGTATTATCTGAGAACGTCCAAGTAATCACAACAGATTTGAAAAAGACGTTCAGGATAATTTATCAGCATAATCGATGTTCATTGGTTACAGAAAGTGCTCATAAATAGTGAGCAAACAACATATATTTGTACTTATTATTCACATAATATATTTGGCACCTGAATATATTACACTACCATTTGGTGAAATTATTTTTAGTGACATCTCACGAGGCAAAGAAACGAACCCCATCCAGTGCGTGAATGGGTATGACTCTGAAGACAAGCCTACCGATTTCTTGTACGTTACAGAAAACTGTTTTACAAGTAGTATAAATGTTGATCGTACAATAACGTCGCTGCAATCTTGCCGTTGCGAAGATTATTGTAGTTCCGAGAAATGCTTATGCGGGAACATAAGTCTGAGGTGTTGGTATGACGAAGAAGGAAAACTCATTCCTGAGTTCAATTATGCTGGTAAGTGTTGGTGATGAATGTATAGAAGATTTACTCATTGATTGTGAACTTTTTATATTCCACAATTTCGCTGAAATTCACATGAGTAATTTTTCACCTGTTATCCGTACATTTTTTGCATTTTAGATCCTCCCATGTTGTTTGAATGCAACCAGGCTTGCGATTGTAATCGTATAACATGTAACAATCGGGTGGTGCAACATGGCTTAACTCAGAGGTTTCAACTATTTAGGACTAAAGGAAAAGGTTGGGGTCTCAGAACGTTGCGATTCATTCTAAAAGGGACTTATGTCTGTGAATATGTTGGAGAAATCATATCTGATTCTGAAGCCGATCATCGCGAGGACGACTCCTATCTGTTCGACCTGGACAACAGAGTAAGTTTATTTCAGTGATAATTATTTTACCCTTTTTTTAACTCGGGGTCAATTTATAAATATTTAGTTTTTACAAAACTGTGGAAAGGGAGAGGGCAATTTGGTCAGGTCGTTTGTTTGCACGCACATCCTAGCAAAGTCTTTTCTGACCCCCATCAGTTTAACGAGTCAAAAATACGGTTGACTTTTGGCAGCCTCTAACCAATGGCTGTAGCACATCGAGCCAATAAGATGTCTTGGCATAAGTTAGATGCAACGAACCTTATTTTTGAACCACTAGAATTGGATGGGTTAGAATCGACTTTACTCAGGTATAAGTTTGTTGGAACCAGTTTTTGCTTGAACAACTCAACATGTTTTGACGGAATAAAACTTGGAAAAGTGATCCTTAAAGTTTCAAGAGTATTCTTAACTAGGTTCAATTTACGTGAAACCACTAACAGGGAGACAAGCGTACAATTTTATTGAGGATGCTGCTGATTCCAAATGAGTTTCGTTTTACAATACATAAGAATAAGTTTTTTCACTTATTTTTCGTCAAATTTTATTGAGTCTGGAGTGCCATGTTTAAACATATGAAAAGGTACAAGGGTGTGATTATTTGTTTTCATTTAGGATGGAGAAACGTACTGCATAGATGCAAGACGCTACGGTAATCTTGCTCGTTTCATAAACCATTCTTGTGCACCTAATCTTCTGCCTGTCCGAGTATTCGTTGAGCACCAAGATCTTCATTTTCCTAGGATCGCATTCTTTGCCAACCGAGATATTGATGCTGACGAAGAACTTGGGTACGTTAAACGAAACTGTTCGTCGTGTTAAGGAAGCAGTAATGGCAGTGATGTTTGTACGAATATTGTCGTGTAAAATAAAAGCTTTTTCTTTTGTTTTCGTTGCCTCATGATTATTATACTTCGTCATCATAATAGATCATTACTACTTAGAACCACCGCTTAAAATTGTGATGAATTTGTTCATTTTCTCTCTGTCGTCATGGTAGATCGGGCATTCAGTGTATTCAATTGCTCTGTTATGGGATAAAAAGTGTCGTAACTCACATTTAATTTTCAATTACGTATTTGCAATCATACACGATTCCAAAAATAAAGTTGATCTCAAATTATGACGATTGTTGAACTAATTTGAAAAATCCATAATCATGTCATGTCGTGTCATCACTTAATACCACCCCTTTCAATTGATCCAAGGTAGGTAAGTCTTGGACAAATGTATCCACTCTGCAGTGAACGTATGCAATACCATCCTTTATGGGTAGTAAATATATGTCGTAAACGGAAAAGCTTAAAAAAAAGTTAGTGAAGTAGTTGGTATTATCGTGAATCTTGTGTTTCTCTTTATCTTCAACATCTTTATTTATATTAAATTATGCATATAAATGTATCGAAATTCCTTGTTTCAGTTTTGATTATGGCGAAAAGTTCTGGATTATAAAGTGCAAGTCATTTACTTGTACCTGTGGTGCTGAAGCCTGTCGATATTCGGAAACTACAATTCAATTCACGCTGGATAATTACAGAAGAAAAATTCAACAGGAGGAGCAGCTTGCCGCACAACTATCTTAATCAAAGACTTTTAGTTGGTGATTTTAGAAGATGTTGCGAGTTTTCTGTGAAATGTTTTCAAATGAAAAATGAATGACAAACTTGAGCGTAAAAAATAATAGTAACAATGAAATGTCGATTAAAAAATTTTAAATCCCTGGAAGGCCTGATGTTATTCTGGCAGCATAGTTAACATAATTCAAAAGAGTTATACTGTCGACTGTTGTTTATCACGTGGACCATTATCATAATTTGATGTTGAAGCACCACTGCAACCTAATTATAGGTAATTAAGTTCATTTCGTTTAAGGTATTGGAATTTTGAAAGGGGTTGTAATTTCGTAACTGTTAAACTAATAGTAAAATTGCTGCAACCGCTTCAACTATAGATAAAATGCTTATTGATCATAGAAATCCTGGCGTCTTGAAACAGGGGAAAAAATGGAATATTTTGTCAGAGTTAATTCTGAAATTTGTAATATTCCTATAAAAAACTTGACATTGGTATAAAGTTTCTTATTCCAATTAAACTGGATACCCTAATGCACGTATTTATGAGGTATCTATATACGTTTTGCTTCAAGTAATAAATTCTTCCAAGGTTGAGATGAGTAATCAATGCATAAAACAATGAAATCGAATATATGAGTACAAAATTACTGTAAACGCTCGGATAAGATGTTTATGGAATTTTCAATTTGTTTCTTATAATTGCTATTTTAGGTATGATGATATTAATTTAAGAATTAGGTCATTATGTTTCTTCGATACCAAGCGTCGAGCTGCGGAATTTAGGCCTAATTTCGTCGACGAATATGAGGTGTAAATGTGATGTGAGGTGTAAACTCTATATGTGTATAGAGAGATCTATATATGTATATATAATATATACATATGTAGAGTATAAGTATATATACACACACGTACATATACTGCCAGGATTTTGCTAGCTTGCGTTTTAGAAAATTGAAGGTCTGGAGTATATGAAATGAAATGTTTGTCATATTATGCAATTAAAAATTTACATCACTTGAAATGATTTATATGAGTTGTATACTATATCACAGCTGCTGCGGTTAACGTTTTTAAACGCGAAAACGGAACTGAAATATACTTTTGAAGTATATGATAAATATTCTCAATTGAATGTTTATTCATAAATCACGATACTTGTGCGGATAAATTGAAACAAATCATTATTATAATATGATAATCTGTGTAAAATAAATGTTTTTTTTTATTTGTACAAATAAAAAGGTTTTGATATTGTAAATCGTGACTGCAATTTCTAGCTTTGCATATTGTCGAAGTGCCGACTACGTAGATTTAATTATTTTGGTTTTCATCGTTACTGTGACGATTTTGGTACAATACATTTTTTCGGGCAATATCATTGGAGTTTCGTATCATTGTGTGCTCTAATATTTTGTTATTTAATCGTTGACCCCATCTGTTTTAATTCGATGAACCCTGACCTCTTCTCTGATGTGTTTAAAAGTTACGTACGTTGATTCAGGAACATGCAATTCGAATTATCGAAAATTATAATTAGACATATGGTAAAATTTACCACCTTGGTATCACTTCCTAATTAATAATTTTGACTTTCGTAGAGAGAACTGGCCCGCATAATACGGAACCGCAGAACCACACAGATTGGATGCACGGTCGGTTTACAGACGGCTGTCTGGCCCTGATACCATCCATTCGCAACGAGACACATTGTTATTGAGTATAGGTAACAATTGGTTCTTCAACCGTAATTAATTGGGTGAGCAAATAACAGAGTAATTTTCATTCAAAGATTATCGGTATCCCGGGGTATCGAACCTTTGTTAGCTAATAAATGGCTCCGTCGTGTAAATAATCCGCCCTAGTCACGTAAGAATTAGCTGGAGATTATTGTTGACGTCGTACAATTTATACGCTTGTAATTAAGACAATTTAACACCAAAACTAATGACGTTCCTTTCTACCGGTGCAACGATTAATTGTACTTACGAGGGCTAATTGGTTCAAGGCACATTTTTCATTAAACTGAATCAGCTCAATGTTGAATATATATTAAGCGTATCTTATATCTATAGTTATATATATTTTTTTGTATATCCGACACTTGTCGGACTGATGTCTTTTCTTTTTTTTTGCTAATTTTAGGAGATGAGCAGGTTGTTCATTACCCATTTCAGAATTTAAATTGGCTTTCCAGTCCAGTGTTGTACAATGCTAATTGAAAAGTGTAAAAGATTTAGCTAATATAAAAAAAAAACTCATGTCGACTAAAAATTCATCCTGTTCGTCAAGGCTTTATTCTGAAATTTTTAATTACGTTGACATTATATTACATTACATCATCCGTGGTTTTTATTTGCTATTTGTAAATAATCATCGAAAATATCGGCCATCCAGAGCTGACCTTCGACATAGCTGATGAGTAGAAAGGACCTCTACAAACGATGGGAGTGTTTATCACCCTGCGAAAAGTTCCGGGGGAATGCAGGTCACGTAGGTTCGAGAGGAGCCTCTTCACGCCTCACCGTACGGAACTGCAAATGATTGCCTCGTTTAGCTGGGAATCATGTCAAATAAAAACTTTCTGCGTCGACAGGCAATTGAAACGAAGGGGAGTTTGCCTCTTATACACTCATGCCGGTGCGCTTGTTGAAACGCTTCTACTGCATTATTATATCGTGAGTTTATCGAATAAATTAATGTTCATTGATGGATGCTTCGTAAGTGCGCGTGTTTATATCCATACACATTCGTTACTGTATACACGGTAATATGGCTCTCAGCTAATAAGCAATTTACCAAAAAGCAATTTTGGTGATACGCTCTAGTGGTTGATCGTTTATTGACATCAAGTACATAAAAAAACTTAACTTTCCCGTTGCATAAATTCATCATCACACATTCCGGTAAAACCGTAAAACTGTGCGTAACAGCACCAGGAAATATACTCCGTACATATTTGTAATAACTCTTCTATATTCTTCATACAAACGTTTGTTATAAGGCAAACAGTATAAGTGCCAGAATAAGTGATTTGACGTCGCACTGTTAGATTCTGGTGCTTTTCATTGCGCAGGGAAAAAAATTGTTTTGACACTTGACATTTTACGTAGAGTCAAGTCCCTCGTGGTTTATTTTTTCACCTTCAATACGCGTCATTAATTTGTGATGTTTCTTATTACTGCGGAATTATACGTCGCGTCGCGAACGTACAAGGGAGGAAATCGACGGCCGACAAGACGCGCAGCTGCTACGTATTCCGCGATCGGTGTGTGTATTCATGCCCTAATTTCAACGTATGCGGTAGAAGCTTCATTCTCGTAAGAATGGAGCGAGGAAAACGAAGATGTAGAAGAAACGTCCTTTTCCTATACATCGACAAGGCCGTAGGCCGAACCTTTCGTGCCGATATCAACAGTAAACAAAAGAATGTGCGAGGTACACCACTGGCAGTCGACTCGGATCTCTCGCAGAGGCAAGAGTGCCGACGCGATTTTACGCGATTACACCTAAT
This sequence comes from Neodiprion pinetum, assembly GCF_021155775.2. Taxonomy (NCBI): domain Eukaryota; kingdom Metazoa; phylum Arthropoda; class Insecta; order Hymenoptera; family Diprionidae; genus Neodiprion; species Neodiprion pinetum. Next base: position 33,361,577 of record NC_060234.1, read on the forward strand.
GTTTACCATCGTGTTTAATACGTGGCAATAATAATTGTGCTTCGAGTATTGTGAGATGTGCTTTTCAGTGAATTAGTCTTCTGCTCTGTGGTAAAGGGGATGTTTTCTCTTCGTCGATTCTAACGATAAGTGGATTATCTGAATGGTAAGCTTGAACATACCGGAAAAAGGATTTCTCGTCTCCAGATATTAGCATTTTAATAACGCGTGCATTTTGTCGACAAGGATAGTGCGGTGTCGACGCATTGAATTATTTGCGCGGAAACTCTCGGGGATATATCTATGGTATATAACTATATACGTACCTATACGCAATTTATTTGATTTGAATATGATGGCGAGCAATTGCATTGTCTGTTTTAAAACTCACGCGGTGGGTGAACGATAAATGAATAATGCATGTCATTACGATAAATTTTTAACGATTCGATTGTAATGTGATCCGGTGAATGTGGGCTGTAATTTTGAAAATCGCGTGATCTAATCACCTGCTGGTATTGATCCGAAATATTGAGGTAATGCAGGTGTATCTCCTTAGAAGGTATAACTTGTTATAGCTTGAGGCAATTATACGGAAATTACAAACGAAGCTTGATTTTATAATAAATGAAATACCGAAACACAAGGGGAAAAGAATACGATTTATTATTCTTTTAGAATTTTTTGCTTCTTGTTTATTCTTCCGAAATGAGTTTTAGGCTGGTGCGAGTATGTTTTATAACTTTCGATCCCTTACCTCCAAACTCCCCTCCCTCTCAACAAGATTGATTGTACGCGATAATAGGTTCCCACAGTTTCTGTATAAGTTTAAGATCACTTATATATTGAAAAAAATTAAATTCTTACATAACGATCGTGCGCAACAAATTAATATCCACATGCTTTCTGTATACGATTTGGACTATAAATCGAACCGACCGGAGGAAACGTCGAAACAAAAAATACGGAGGTGGAAAAAAACAAGAAATCTAAGGGATTTGGAGATTGTCTTTGAGACGGCGTTTGGCGGTATGCGATTGGTTGTAACTCGCGATTGCGCAGGCGCTGGCTTGAATTTCATTGGTTACGAGCTTGCGGAGTTCGAAATTCAATTGAAAGCGCCAGTTAGTGTAGCGACCGTGCGGCGCTTGCAGGCGCTACGCGTAGCCTGCGTAGCTTTAGTTAACGGTGCGCGCGAGTGAATTTTTAGTGGATATCGAACAATCGTTTATGTGATAAATAATGAAATTATTCCAGAAAATCAGTGATAGTGGTAAGCAGCGGGTGGTGATTAATGTTGAAATAGAGGAATAGAAAAGACGACCAGAAGAATAGAATGCCCAGCTGACGGATACCCGATCTTTTTAACACTCAAGTGGAACTGAAGATTGCAGAGACGGTGGAAGGTAAGTTTTACAACGCAACAATTCAGTCTTTCATTGTCCATACCGAATTCCTCTCGTTACACTCGCTTGTATTCAATGAGACCAATTTTTGCTACCCCGTCGCTCCGCTTCTCTGTTAATTTTTACTACGATTTACTCATCTATCCGTAGGGTATAAAGCATTTCCCCATCGCCTGCTGTACACGAAAATTGTTCGTAATCAAACTTCCTCCGCACAATGCCGAGTTGACAGTTCAGTATTTGCAATATTTGCGATATTTTTAGCACGTATAGATAGAATACCTGTTGCGTACAAATTGGATCGGGTAGAGTATCTTGATCGGCAAGCGAAGTTTTTATCAGGTACAAAGTAATCTCAAAGGTTGGTGCTCGTCTGAGGACTTTCAACTACCGTTGAGAAGGAAATGTCATTCTGTGAGTCTGAATTACCGGAACGAGTATTAGTCCAGAGCAATCCACTCGACTCGACAATGTTCTCGACATCCTTTTGTTACTTTGTCGGAGGGGAAGCTGTTTGCAGATTGTGTAAGATCGTACCGATATATGCGCTGGGGTCCTTCAGGTGTGTTGGTTACAAGGAAAAATCTCGGCAATGAGGGTGGGATAAAAGAATAGCGAGGGGGGCAAAAGCGAGGGACCTACAATAGGCATTGGACGAGTATATAGCGAACGCGTCAGTTTTGCATTTGCAGAATTTCGGAATTCAAACGCCCCGAGTTTGACGAAGTATCGCAAATTCCCTATCGATCTGCGGGTGTGTTACTTGGATAATTTTTAATACAAAATAAGTCAATAGAGTGAAACAAGTAAGTAATTAAAATAAGGAACGCTGCAACAGGTACAAACAAATTTTCTCGCTTGTATTACGAAATCGTATGGCAGGAAACAATAAACTCCCTCGATTACTTTCCGTTGAATGATATCTACCTGCGAAGTGTTCATGTAAAAGTTGAGTGGAATTCTCTCGAACCAATGTTCACTTAAAGGTGTAGAAAGATACTCACAATTTGTTTTCAAACGAATTCAGAAGTCTCAGTAAGGCCTTATTAAATAAAAAAGAATAAAAAAAAAAATGAAGTTGTTAAATTACAAGGGGGAAAAAAGTTTGAAAGTCTACAGTAGAAAAAATGAGTGGTTTATTTCAATTTAACGATTGAACGTGTAATGCGTTCTAGTATGGTATAAGCGCTGTAGCATTTGAATTTTTCAATCGAAAAATAAGCTTAAAAAAATTCAAAATAGCTATAACGGGACAATATACGGGGTAGAAATCCCAAGGGAGAACTAAGTTAAACATCTGAGAACGGATAAACATGGATAAAGATCAAAATACAAGACAGAAGAGATCTTAACATACGGAAATACCGAGTAACGCTAAACGTTTCAGATTCTACAGGTAGCATTGATCGGAGCAAGACAATATGCGATAGCAGCTTCCAGGTGATTTACTTGAAAAGTTGCCCAAGTCACGATGAAACTACGATGTACAATAACTCTCCGTTTATGGGCCCGGTAATAAGATAGTAGGTATATACACTTTTCAAATGGGTAAATTGACTTTCGGATGAGAATTGAGCTTGCAAGATATTATAACGAGGCAAAGATTAATGAGCAGAAAAATGACAGGGCGAAAGTAAAGGACTATTTATTAACGTGACGGGAGATTTCGATTTGCAAAAGCTCTACGCGCTCTAGCTGTCAGGTGCAAAAGTTGAGTTCGTAAAATTTGCAAAAAAATGAAAACGGTGATTAATAGATGTTCGGAAGAATGCCGGGGATAAAGAGGAATTGTTCGCGGATTCTCGCGCGGGTGACAAATTAAGCGTACACCTAATACTCTCGGTTCACGGTCCGATTTCCGGTTCGTATTGTAGTCCTGTGAATTACCGACGGACCCAGTTGCGTCGGGTTCCCTCTTCATGGGCTCGGTCACTCCTGAAGTTGATTACCGAATCGCGGAGATAAGCATCAGCCGTCAACAATTTCGAGTGGAAGCACTAAAAGTAAATCAGCGAGAAATGACAAACAGCTAAAAGCGTTTCGGACCGGAAGGATCGAATAGGTTTTCGCAAATCAATACGGTTAATGGAAAATTGATTGTACACCACGCGCTGGACAAATCACCGATGCGTGGTTGAAATTAAAACGTAGAAGCGAATCACTTGTATAATAGTTGCTGGTATTTTTTTGGCTGGATGTGAAGGTTCTTGCAATCGTGAAAAAAAAAGAAATGTTAAAAAAAAAGTCACAGCTTTTAACACACATGAGCAGGAATAAAATTTCATGAGCTTATGACGGGCAGTGAGAATAATTGAATGGAGGTTTAGCTTAGTAAAGAGAATGGATAAATATAAAATAAAGAAGAAATAAAAATCGAAAATATAATATTAACATTATTATTATTACGTATATAATACATTATATATATTATTAACAGAGCGCGCTAAAAGTGTGTGGAAAGAACTCTGGCTAATTTTTATTCCACCTGCAGAGATTTTTAATCTTAGAAAGTACGACAAACTGGAAATTTTTCAGTTGTCGACTTAAAATGTTCGCAATATATTTACAGATGATTATTTCTTATCGTATAATCCTTCTACTCACGAAAATGCCATGTTTGTGCGTCATAGTTATAAAAAGAATAAGAATTCTGAAAAATGCTTCGTGAGCAGGATTTGTGAAAGGTGGTATAAATTGAGCCCTGTATATAAAAATAGAAGGGATGAAATTCGCTGGTATAACTGAGATATATGTGTACCGGCCGGGTGATGGGTATGGATGAGAATAAGACGCATTGGAGTTTACAACTGTGGAAAATGGTGTTGGGTCGCGTCTGACTTGTCGTGCGTCAAGAGATAAAAAATATTGGCTCAGAGTGAGGATTGTCAAACCGGTTACGAACTCGCGAAGCTAATCCTCAATTCGATGTTATTGATTTTTGCACCAATCATGTTTTATCCGAAGATAAATATACGCTGCAGGCGTTCCACATTTATTGCGTGCAAATAATCGAGTACCTGTAAAAAAATTGGTGTGAAAATTCTCGTGCTGTTGATTTAGTCCACAGTCGAAGCTTTTCAAATGAATACGAATCCGCGGCATTCATTCAGCTGCAAATCATATTGGATCGAAGAAATAAAATCGCGAAGAGAGCCATCCACAATTTCGAACAAATAAATTGCTAGAAATGTAAAAATACGTCGCAACTCAAACGAATAATTTATCCAACGTTCTGTAAAAAGTCTACATAAGTATGTATATCTTGAATAAACGAAACTCGCAATGTTGAGTAAAGAAATTATTATTAGTCGAACGCAATGAGTTTTCAAGTTTCTAACAAAATCTTCTCTTCTACTGTATCCAGCTCATTTCCGTAGAATCAAATAAATATACAGTCGGTAAAAAATTAAATGGACCCATAGTATATTTATTTTTTTATGTTCATCCATGCAGATGAAAAATGCCGTATAATGTTTGTTTGTTTTTTTTTTTTTGCGTCAAAAGCCACTGTCGAAACTTTGTAATGGAATATTGGAGGTGAGAAATAAATGAGAGAGTTCGATTAAAAAAGTCTTCGACCTCACGCCAGAGCTCGATTAACCGGACTTCCGGTACTTGTCTTTCTTCTCTGCGTGTCAGCGGTAAGCTCAATCAAACTATTTAATTAAACTTTTGGCGAACCTGCTGCGATTATGCAACTCGAGGCTCTCTGTGAAAAAATTTGCTCGCGACTTATGATTATCGTTCAGAGTCTGCCGTTCGCTCGAGGAATATGAAGCCTGTCTGGTAATTTTCTCCACATGAACGCCTGCGTGGGAATATTTAACGACCGCTTGTGTAATGGATACAAGTAATTCCAGTAAGACGTAAATATAATAGCTGTGCGGAAAGTCATACTTGGTGCGTGCCAGATTATACGCACAGCAGGCGGATACCCGTTAAACTTTTGATACCATCGGATATACATTCGTTTCCCTAATCGAGGCTCTGAATATTATGAACTTAGTTGCTACAAAACAATGGATACAGGTAACCTTGCATGTTTGAGATAGGCAAATTAAGGATTAATAAATCCGAACGATATCTTTTCAGGTCTCAAGCCACGCGTGTTACTTATGCATTTTGAATAATTCAATGAATTCGGTGTGAACGATGTTCGCGATTTCGCATAATTTAACTATGTAAAATGTACCCGGTCTTTTTCTTCGGAATTTCGACTTCTTAGTTTGATAGTTTCTTCGCAAATCGTAGGACCAAGTCAACTGAGTTAATGCGGACATTTCACTCGTCGTGCTTTGCTTTCCTATAAATTCGTTCTGTTAAAATAATTTTTCTGCGAATGGAATTATTAAAAAAAAACCTAGGATCTCGATTAATTGGTTTGTCGTTACACATCTTCTGTACAAATATTTTTACAAATCAGTCCTTACGTTTAACTTTCCGACCATGCATTGACTACTGTGCCTTTTTTTCACATAGGAAAGTTCTCGATTACAATATTTGTTAGTACACATATATTTGTTCATACTTCAACCAAATATTTGAAACTAAGCATGGCACAGCTCGTTATAATTCTCTCTTTATTGTTTCTCGCACAATTCATTCCGAGCATAAAATCTGACAGATTTTTCCCGTGGTCCGCAAGAATTCCCTGAGATATTTTTTCAGACGAAACGCTGTAACTTCTGGAAAGAATCACTTCGGGGTATCGGTAGGAGTTATTATTATTAATTCTTTCGTAACGATAACCCGTGAAGCGTCTGTTATATCAAACGTTGATTCGTAACTTTTCATTTCGACAAGTCTCGGCGAGGCATTACGAGACAGAGCCGGGATATCTCTCTTCCTCGATTTTCCGGCTACATTCAAATTCACCCTGTTGCTTTATTCGCACAGGCCGCAGGGAGCTGCCGGGTTACGAACTGACAGGGTGCGCCAACGGTCGATACGCAATCACAGCCCGTCTGTCTGCAGTCGGACCTTACACCTTACACCTTACGCCTTACGCCTTACGCCTTGCGTCTTACGCAGACGCTTTTCCACACGCACAACCCGACACGAAGCACTAAAGCTAAGGTATCGTGCCGAATGATACACCCCGGATCACCACCTTCGTAACGCGACCGCTGCACTGCTGAGATTCCTATCCGAGTTCGCGTTAATTCGACCCGTCATATTACACCGGCTACCTGGGTAAACCAACCCTCTGGGATTAGGGGAAGGCATTCGCCTCCCGTCTTAAGTGTATTATACGTTCGTTAGAATTACACGCAATGGACGGCCGATGCATGGCGGTGTGAAATTTTTTGTCGATTACATCCCGTAATGTCGGTACGATATTTGGCGACGCGATACAATTGTTCTTGTCTGATAAGTTTTTTGGAAAAGGGGAAATCAATCGTTTCCCGTTATCGCTAGTCGATGAAAGTATCGTCTACTAACCATCTATCAAGTTTCACATTCATTTTGCGTTTGCAAACTTTTTACTATAAATGTATTTGCTGAATCGATGGTACGGATGATACTCGTCGTCTGAGAGAACATACAATTTATTGTACCCTCTTCGTTATTTGAATCGAATGAATCGTCGATCGGAAATCGTCGGACAAACGAATCCCATTAGTAAATTTAGGATTTTAACTTCACTGCGGCATTGACAATAATCATATACTACCTCCTAAAAGAGAATCAAATTCGTTACATCTGACTGATTTTGAAATGTTGTAAAATCGCGGACTTTTAAAAGTTGAACAGTAATCGGTACAAATTATATTACCTGAAATACTACCGTTGAAAAAAGTTGACAAATATATCGGACAAATTTTAAGGGAAAAGTTTACCGCGGGTCGTGTTTTTGGCGATACATGGTACGCTAGGTATAGAAGGAATAATTGATTCCCCCGAGAGTTTGAAGGTTTTCACCGGTCGAGCCATCGAGCCGCGGCTTACCGCATGAAAGCAGCGTTCGCGGCTGCAGGAGGGATATTTGAGAATTGTAGAACGCGACGAGGACGTCGGCCGATGTTCTGATTGGATCAGCCGGAGTTTAGCTTGGCCATCGGGGGTCAATGAGGAGGCGGGCGACACGTGTATGCAAGCAGTGTGACCGTTGTCGGTGTTGGGAGAGCGATGCGCCGGTTGATACCACATCGCCACATGTAGGGCTGCTCCCTAACATTGTAATCAACTCTTTGATGTCCGCAGCCGTCTGACGTGACGCGATCTAAATTACCCTTAGACGCCCCCGAGTCTGGGTTACGGCGTCTCCGAGTCCTGTACGCGACGATACGCCACAGGCCCCCTTTTTACCCCTGCGATTTTCCCAAAATTCTCGAAGGAAATTACCGAGATCACGATGGAAAAAGTTCTTTCCCTTTCTCCAGATTTCTCCATTCCATGTGTTTTCGGCCGGTGTTACCGAAAACTTGCGGATCTCTGACTCCGAGGGTCGAAGGGCGGAGAATTTCAATCATCGTTTCACCGTATTATATGCGCGAGAGGATTCGCCCAACCAAATTTTCTAGGGTACTCGTTCATAGAAAACCCGGGGAACAACCCCATTAATTACTTTTATCAAGTCGACTGTGAATTGAATCGAAACAATATGGGCGAACGGAGAAATTCAGGGGCTTGACAATTTGTCGCAAGACCGACTTAATTGTTCCGGGATCAAACGTCGCTGCGGAGTTTCGGGATCGCTGGCGAATGTATGCGGTATATATACACACGTGCCTATAACTATATGTTCGGCAGGGTTCGTCATAGATATCGCAACTCGTTCGCCAACTCGCTCGACTCGAGAAGGCTTTCCATTATTGTTACGTAACTGCGTGCAGCTTGTTCAGGTTACAGTTTCTAAGGTTTCTCCCATCGGAATCGCGGGACCAAATGCCTGAGCAAACAATTGGCAATAGCTATGTCTCCGATGCCAAGAAGTGTTTTATTCGCGTTCTTTTCACATCGGTTGCGTGGAAATCACGTCCGCTTTTGCACGCTCTGTTTTGTTATTCATGCCTGCATTATTTTCACTTTTTTTTTTCCTCTTATTTTTCGTCTCCCACTTCACGCATCGATTTTACCCTCTTATTCTTCATCTTCTCCATTTTCTCATACCGCTGCTACGTCCCTCCGTGTTTTTCTTCTATGTGCCGTTTTTGTTCATTCTACCGATCGTGCGAAATGTGTTTGTTATCGAAGCTAAACATTCCACAAACGATTTCCCCGCAGTATTGCAAGTGTATAACGGGTTTTAGAATGAATTACCAAGCAGCGATCTGTATTTGATGATCCTGGAATTTTTTGCATCCTGCATTCGTTAGAAATAACGGTTTTTTTTTTTGACGTTTTTTCGTTGATCCACAGCAATATCGATACCGTCGAAAGAATTGAAACTACACTTGAATCTGTTCTCCGTATTCGAATCTTCGTCCTCTTTTTTCGAGTCCACACCGCAGAAGGTGAATTAATTCGCAGCTGACGATCGAATAACGTTCAGGTTGGCAAGCTGTTTGGTGGTGGGCAGAAAAAGAGTAAAAATAAAATAAAAAAAACTCATGACGACGCGTCGTGAGCAGATGCAGGATTGGAATATACGTAGGGAAATCCAGGAGAGAGGGTGAGCGTTAGTTCGCGAAATCTGACGCCGAAGTTGGAAATTTTGATTCGCTATTTGAAATTCAACTTTTTGTGCTCGAGCTCGCAACAATTATAAGTAAGTTTCCCCTGACGTATTTGTGCTTTTCTATGCTTTTTCCATGAAACTTATATACACGTGAAAATAGGCGTTACATACCGAAGGAAAGCGTGAAAGGGAAGCAGAATTCGCGCGACGGTAGTTGCTCCGTTGCCTCTGAGTAAAGCTTCGCTAGAGCCGAAATCTATTTACTTTCAGGCTTCAGGCTTGCCAGATTAAGAGAAAGGGAACTTGATCGCTGGCTGCTTAGCCCAGTTCCGCAGGTGTCCGTTCAGCTCGTATACATGCACGGTATTCACGAAAGATTCGAAGTCCTCAGGGACGAATCCCTGAATCGTGGATGAGGGAAAATCTGAGGCAAATATATTCCGTCCACGTTTCTGATGACGGCCGGCTGAACGTTAAGCCACTCATTTTGGGCCTCTATGCCCCGCGTTTGATGCAGAATTCAACCCGACTGAATTCAAAGCCCCGCGGTACCTATTAGCTAGCCGTGCAAATTAGCTTAGCCTGTGTAACATCCGCGAGCATACACGCGTATCTGTATACATATTTATATCATATATCGTCATACATAACGCTATATTGTGTGGCAACCAACCGCGTTACGCTTCGGCCCGTGAATATACGTGCACGATGCATAATGTTAAGGGATTAAAAATTTCTCAAATTCGTTTGTTCACGCTGATGCGATGAATATGGTGTAGGTACTCGACACTTGTTAGATCTTTCGTGACCCGCTTATGCTACGACTTAGGTACATTATGCTACAAACTTTGCAAGTTGGGTGGTTGAAGAGTCCGAGCAAAGAGACGCCGTGCAGGCGACGTCAAAAAAAAAAGGGTGACAAAAAGGAATCCTGACGAAAAATCGTAATTCAATTCCATCGATTGTAACCCGAGAGCCGATTAGGGGGTGCGACGTCATTCGTAAAATACAGAAAAGCTCGGTCTAGGGAAGTCAATCTTAATTTACCAAGGAAGAAATGGTCGGGATTTCAGTAGCTGTGATATCGAGTCCTCGATCCCCGTAGCGAACGTCGCGTGTACTTCGGTATGGTTGGTAACGTGTGTAAGCACAGCTGACTGCAGCGTTAACTCTCGGCGTCCCGGAGAGCGAGAGACAAATCCAGGCTAACTTTGGGAGTGCATCCAAAGTCCTGACGAGCAAGTTCACTTTGTGTATCACAGGGACGTATACGCGCGAGCAGACGACGAACGCATCGAGCCCCCGAACCACGTGCATCGCCAGGCTTTCGTCGGTGGGTTGAGACGGTGTTCACCACATTGGCCTCCAGGTCCCAGGTTCGTCGATCGATGCCCGGGGCACGCTCTATATATAGCTTGCTCTCTCCTGCTGACGGATATCAGGGACTTAGCCCTTGACTGATTGTGGGCACTTTTTGGCGAACGGCGATCTATCGGAGGGTGGGTGGTGCACCAGATGTAGCACTTTACGTCCTGTCTAAGGGCCCGCAGCTGTGCTGTTGCGATTTTCTGCACGGGATGAAAGATGACCGAGCGAAGGGAGGAAAGAGGAAAAGAAAAAGAATCTTTCCTCAATTAGACCTTTGACCGTGAATCAAACGATTCTCGATTTCCCTCGTACCTTTTGTACCTTGTTGCTGTTTATCGTCGCTTTTCACCGCTTCTTGCACGCCCTGTACTCACATTCTCCTCGCCAACGGATGGGCATTAGATCTGGTTGATGAACAAGAAGCATGCAAATTCTGGTCTGAAGCGTCGGACCAGCTTATTCATGACTCTGGAGATTGTTGCGTCGCTCGAGTTTCCCAAGTATAACAGTTTCAATGTTGGTTTAGAGGAATACGCGATCAACGATTCCCTTTGTGTTTGAAATTGTTTTGTCACAGTGCTACGTACTTTACCCATTCAATTACTCTCCGGTTGATTTACTCGTCTACGCTTACGCCGCCATTTTCTTCATTCTGTTTCATTACCGGTGATAATTAACAAATAGAAAAGAAACGGATAAATCTACAGCGCATTCGCTAAAGAATTACAATTCGTGCCTGCGTGTACACCTGAGTATAATTAATGATGTAAAAAATATTACACAGCGGTCCGGAAAAACATCGTTGAAAATATTCTTGCACGGTTATATTGGATTACAAGAATGAACTATATTTTTAATTCGTTCCAGCTGTGGCGAAGCGTAATTAGGTTGTGTAAAGCCAGTACCGATGTGTACCAAAGTCCACTCCACTCAAAGTACGTTCGTATTACCTCCGGGTTTTCTAACCCCTTTGCTACATCCGCTTTGTACCTACTTGAGCTTTCACGGCAAAGTTCCTCAGCTTACGATGGACGGAGAACATTCGCCTGTTGAGTCTGACAGTTCTGGGACGATCGGTGGGAAATGGAATTTTTGTGTTTTATGAAATTGGGTGACGGGTTGAGATTGTGCGGGTAAAAATAGACCGCTCGCGATTGTAGGTCGATAATTTCGACTTATTCTTGCATGTCGAATGGATCTGTGCGTTTTGTTGACTAGAATTGAAACTATCCGCATTTCACTGCGGCAATTGCTTTTATATTACCAATATTTTTTCTACTCTGTCAACGGTTTGCCTAATTCAATTTTTACAGGCGATTGATCTTTGTTAGCAGCTGAAGTACCGAGTTGGCAAGCAACGGAATTGTGAAAGCGACAAAATCATACATAGTATTAAAGTTCGAAACCCAAGTTTGGATGGTCGGATGTTCAGAAAGTGACGTCATGAAATTTTTTTTTCTCTTGACGTCATCGATCTATATAGACGATAATCAGCTAGCCGAATTCCTCAGTCTGGAAACCACCGCGCAGTAGAGCGGACGGATGAAAATCGCGCTCCGCAGATTTCGAGTACCGGGTTCTCGACCTCCTGGATCCTGAGCTTCGGGTCCGTTTTCTGATGCAACTCGAGTTCCAGGACAAGCGCTCCGTAGTTTCTATGTTCCAGGTCCGCTACCTGGTGAACCTCGACATCTAGGACAAGCGCTCCGTAATTCTGGGTGTCCAGGTCCTTGACCTGGTGACTTTTGACTTTCAGGCATAATTTTCATGTTTACAAGTTTGATTATTGAAAACGTCATGTTTTGTACCATCAAACCAATATGCATGCTACAGATAACATTTTGAATCGGAAAAAAAAACCGAACGACCAGAATCAACAAATTGCAACTGGTGAGTAGTTGGCATAGTATACATAGGAATACACGACAATAACGTCGTTCAATTAGAGCTAAAATTGCTGTGCGTCGTGTTTCAAATCTGTTAGCACTTGGCTGATTGTTCCGTGGTATTTTTTGACGAAATTTATTGTCATAAAATCACAATACGTTATACTTACATGCATGTGTAACCGTGATTTTTAACATTATACAGGAGAAATCGTACGGGCAGATTCGGTTTGCGTCACATGCACAAAGGCAGTGTTCATTCTGTATACTGTGAAGCAAATATCAGAATTTTTTGGGGAGTCCATCGTGCCCCAGTCTCCCCTAAAACTATGTCATATTATATGGTAAAACACTGACAATTAGTAAGCGAGTGCACGAGCACAAAAACCAGTTACACTAGGCATCCGACCCCGAGCGAGACTTTTAAAGTTAGTTGATATTAAACGATCAGGGTTAAGGTGCCGTTTTCTTCGCTACGTTTCGACTATGCAGATTGATAAATCTATTTCCATTTGGGGGAATGTTTCCTCTGACATTCAAGTTGACCCTGCAGTTTGCTTGACTTCCAAATCTTCCGTCGCGCGACATTCGCGTCTCGTTCATACAGCTTCGTTATACGCCAAGTAAATGTTATCATCGGAGAAGGTGACGTAAGGCTAAAAAATTTGGCGAAAGAAAACATTTTTTATTGGCAAAAAATGGTCGTTCAGTGTCGATGTGCTTGTGAAAAAGTCATACATTCTATTGTGTTAACTTCCGTACACCTCGACACGTGTGGTAATGGCCGATATATCTTTCTGGGTATATTCAATGGACATAAACTCTTCTGGGCGCAAGTCACGGCCCACCTGTTGCGAGGGTTAAGCTTTTGCATTTCACGTACACTGTTTGCGACCAGAGAAAACATAACGACATGAACACAGGTGACAGTGAAATGTTTGTCGTTCAGATATAGCAAATCGTTCACACGCAACTAGTCATTCGATATTTGCCCGAATGAAAATTAGTTGATAGGCGAAATTGACGCTTGAATAATACTGTGTTGAAAATTATTATTAAACTTAACAGTCGTGTACTTTATAAGCAATACCTCAAATCAATTAGCTGCTTATGGTATTTGTTAGGGTGGCGGCTCAGCTCCACCTTGAATTCATTTGAAAGTCCACCTTTGGACGATTGGTATCCAAGGTAAAACGAATTACCGTAGCAGAAGTCGTTGGCTTTATTGAAACGTCAGTCGCGTCGTTTAGGATGATAAAAACTCAGTCTTTTTCCTGTTTGCAATGCGCTTCTGTTGTTTTGATTCAACATGAAAATGGGACGGTGTTATTTTTTCAATCGAAAAAGTTACAAAAACACGGTAGAAAGCTCAGCACAAAACGTTGAAGCGGCTTTACGCTTACGCTGCATCATATAGGTATAGCCGGAGTAATGAAGGAAGTTATAACTTGGCTTAATTATTTCGAAATTTTATCATTTATTCAAGCTTAAGACGGTGGATATCACGTCTGAATTTTAGGCAAATCCTGTCGTTAATTACCTTCTTTATAGCTCTGGATATGGTAATTAGTTTCGTATTAAAGACTGAAAGTTGTGCGGGTGTAATTTTCGTCCGAGTTTTGCATACGGTATGAACCAAGAATAATTTTCCATTCTTGACAAATTACCCTGCACGGTATGTCAAATGATTTTTTGATTTATACTCAACGCGTACCGGAGTACCTCGAGGTGCATGTTTTTCTTTTTTTCTGTTTTTTTCTCCGAAAAACGAATTTAGCAGCATTCTTCGTAACATTGACTCGAGGGCCACGTTCTACACGAAAATCGATAATTCTCTCATCGCAATGCAGGACGATGATCGGAGCCTACGAGAACTTGAATTCAATTTCCGGTTCAATAATTTTGCCAGCTTAATTCTATAACCAGCTCGACCCAAAATACCCTAAGCCATTTCAAAATAGACGCTCGTTATATCTCACCCTGTTAAGGGGTTGCCTTAATCGATTTCGACGTTGACGTATAATCTTCACAGCTTAACAGCCCCATTCTATATGCAATTCCGAACGAAAACACTACAACCTATTTTCACTTGACGCAGGAATAATGAAATGGCACGGATTGTACGAAATCGCAATAGTAAATTCTTCGAATACGTATCCTTTCTTTATTTCTGCGTCAAATGAAAACGAATCGGAGTGTTTTCGTTCAGAATCGCGTACAGGACGGGGCTCTCAAGCCCTTTTTCGAGCTTGAGATACGTGGACTTCGATATTTGGCAGATATATACGTCACCCTCGAAATCGACCAGAGCACAGACTTAATAGGTGTACGGAAATCGATTCGAACATTTTTCCTCGGCTATTCCCTCCCTCAAAAGTTGAACCTGCAATCACGGCGTTATACTGCAGCACCTCCGTAAGACTTGAGTCCTGCAGGAATAGTTTGGTTCGCCTCTAGCGTGTCGGTAAGATATTAGATAATCCACACGCTACCGTAAGCCTCGTGTCTATATATGTATATGTATATGTATATGTATATGTATATGTGTATCGTACACAGGGTCTGGCTGCCCGCGGGGTGCGAAGGCGTAGGTACCGGATGGCCGTGTTTCGTTGGTAGGCTGGGTAAAAGAGGTAGAGGCTAAGAATTATCGCTCGTTGAGACCTAGGCCCGTGACGAGAGATCGATATTGCTCAGAGCGAGGCGGATGCATGCAGGTATACCTGTAACACGGTATTGTGTACGGTATACGTACATAGGTATAAAGAGAGACGTGGTGCAGGTTTGAGCCTCGGCAAAAAGCTCGTACCGGAAAATATGAGAAGCTATTTTTCACAGCTATTAGGTGTGTATTGTGGCCCCGGAATGCGGCAACGGCGTTAGCTGAAACATATCTACGATGCACATAAGTCTTGCAATATGATAGATTGAGGAAGCGGCGAAGGGGGGACGTCGGGTCTTATCAATGCCGACGGGGAACGAGAGCGGTGATTTTGTCGGAACGGGATTCGTTTTGCACCGCACCCTCGGCGAATCCCGTCCATCAGGATTCTACACCTTCGAGAGAAATGCCTGTGTTTACAGGAATTACCCACCCCACGTCCCCCGCCGAGATGGAGGGCGAAATCCTTTGTCGCGTTTCTCGGGAGGAATTTCTGTTCCGACTGGCGGGACCTGCGTCGAACGTTTTCGATAACCCACCGAAAGCAAGACTCGCGAAAATCTCGGGCCGCATAAATTGTGGATCCGTAAACGTTTCGCGGTCGTTGAAGGAGATTGGAAAGCGCGTTTCGTGCGCACGAAATTTATTGTTGATTATTAGACCGAACAAGGCACTTGGTTCCGTTTTCACCCTGTCGCCAGCGCCTCTCGCCGGATCTCTAATTCGTTATTTCGCCACGTTTCGTCCGCTCGACATTTTCGGTTGTAACGAACTACGGGGGGAAGGAAAATCGAAAGACAGACGTAGTGTGAAACGTGAAATTACTTCTAGATCCGTGTTTTATCGCAGGATCTTCCTTGTTCTGGTGTTCAACTCATCGGATTGCTCTACCGAGAACAGCTTGATATTGATTGCCCCGTTTGGCCCACTCTATACCTAACGGAGAGTATGAAAAATAGAAAGAAGTAGAGAAAAATGGACAGGAATTGACAAAGCTGGGTCGGTTCGGGGCGCGTTGATCTATTGTTCTATTGCACCGGTCGATATTCGAAAAGGGTATTTTTATCGCGTGTTGTGAACACTGTGAGGAAGATTTTTAGCGAAAGAAAAATACGAGGCGAAAGTAATAAGATGAGGAGGTTGATTGCGAGTCCTGAAAAAGTACAATGCAGCTTACAAGGAGAGTAAAAATTGGATGAAATGATGTATTTTTTATATTATACCTGGGCGGTACCACAATCTCAGCGGCGATATGGAAACGTTAGCGAAATGTAATAAGGTACAGGACGAACCACTGACTGAAGGTTTCACCTCAGGGCCTCACCTAAGGGTAACCGGAATATGTAACCCTCGCATATCGCGTCGAGAGAAAAGGTACGGGGGAAAACATGAACAAAGAAATGGGGGAAATGTAGTAAACGAGAGAAAGTGGATCCAGGGTGGGAGTGGCGCGAGGGGGGCAAAGTGGATTTAGGACAAAATGGAAAACCATAAATTTTAAAGGTTGATACATGTCCTCGCTGCTTGTCCACACATCGATAGACACGGCGTGTCCGATGCGTGTTTCCTGCCTGAAACCACGCAGGACCTTTTCTTGGATCTTATTTTCAGCTACGAAGAAAAATTTCGCCTCGTATCCTATCATAGGATATCAATAAATATTCTTGGCTTATGTTCGTAAAATTTTTTTTGGTCATTAATCGATTACTCGCTTCGACGCTCAGACTTATCAATTGTTTCTGTTTTCTCACAGTAGGAATCCATACACAGTACAAATAACCTCGGGTATACGAAGTTGAAAAAAGTGCTCAGTTATTGCCGGAAGCTCGTTGCGTTATTGGGGGGAAAAATGTCTGTAAGCACGACGATCCTTGTACGGGTGGTTCATTTTTTTCTAACTTCTTTCGTAAGGTTTTACTGTTCCACGAATCCCTTCGTCTTTTATTTCCCATTAGCTCTCTTTAAAAATTCTTCTTTCCCTCCGGCAACTTTATACCCATGTACACTTTGTATAACGTATATGGTCTCAGGTTGCACGGATTTTCAAGTTACGGAAGCGTTATACTTATACCTGCTAAAAATGCCAGATAGAATTAATAATTTCGTATTAGAATCGTCAGAGAACATCAGGGATCCGGGTTATGTGACGATACAGCAAATTCTGTTTTTGAATGTATATCTAATGCGAATTTAACAGTCTCTATATCAGGCTTTTCATGCATTCATCGGAGAAATTGTCGTCTCCAACAATAACAGTTTCGAAAATTTTAATATCCATTTTCACCGTTCTCATTATTGTGTTCTTTAATAAAATTGAAGCAAAGAAATTGGAGTAAAAAGATATATGTATTATGTAATGAAAAGAAACGTAGAATGGATCAAACAATTTACCCACCCTTGTATATATTAAGTGTTACATACCAGAATCTCTTTTTTTTTTCATTCGAATGAACAGACCGGAGAGAAAAGTTCACATGCCGTGTAGTATCTACGCACTATACATTCGTAACGAAGTTTTCGACGACTCTTGACATCATTCCTCGCGCTAATTACGAAATACTCACTGATTGTGAAAATCTTTCAACTACGGACCGATTGTGAGTCTATTCGAGAGAGAGAGATTATGAAAGTTGGGCTAGTTTCACCAGCGTGTGATCTTTGAGACCCCGATAAGCTGACGAATCATCATCATCCCAAAGTTCCTACGGTTCTAGGATTTGTTTAAAACACACGGGTGAGTTGCCAGTTCCTGAAACTTCAAACTTCGGGATTGTAATCGTGATGTGGCATTGTGTCAAAGTAAAGCTGCAGGACAGCTTAAAATGACGCAACTTCGTATCGTCGAAGGAAACGAAGCAGCTAACGTCGGTGTTTTTTTTTCCTGGTATCCTCAAAATATCTGGTTGCATTGAGGGGACTAGGGAGGCTTAAATGACAGTTGAAAAATTCGCTAAATTGAGCTCAAGGGGACTAGGAAGGCTTTGACGGCTGAAAATGTGGAAAAAATTCAATTCGCCTTTATGAACTACTGAAAAAACATGCAATTTTTTTTATTTTTAATTTGATTATCACATTTTTGTCGATGAAAATCAGTCGTAAACATGAAAAAATATTTATAATAAAGCTAGATATAGTGCGTTGAAGACAATCGTGCGTCTAACTTTCTAATTTTACGCCCGTGGTACATGTTTACACGCGTTTTTCTCTAAACATCGTTTGTCATTAGTTTTACCACGATAACTCAAAAACGCTTCAAGTTATTGCCTCGATTTTATTTATTGTTCAAATAAAGATAACAATTTCCCTCACACATTGAACTGACCTCTACATAAAAAAATTAATTCTTTCGTGCTGGTATAATATAATAATAAATATAGCAAATTTTTCGTGTCTCAAATTATTGGCCGTAATTTTTTTCAATTTTGACATCCTTTTACAAATTGTAAGTTCTATCTACGTAGGCGAATTCCCCTGATGGAACGTTGTTTGAAAATTTTTTAAATTACGCTCGATATATCCCTTATTCATAAATACTTTTTTACTAATACCGCTGATTTTCATCGGCAAGAGTGTGACGTATAACTTGAAAATAAGACAAATCGCGAATGTTTTCTCAATTAATCATAAACGGCATTTGAATTTTCACCTCATTTTTCGCCGTCAAAGCCTTCCGGGTCCCCTCAAAGCCTGTAGCGGTGAACGGTGTCAAGAGTGTTCGGAACCACCGTTGACCACTTCAAGCGAAGAATCCCACGTGCGTCGAATGATTATGCGTCAAAGTGAGGCGTCCCGAGCTTTCGGCCCGACGTTAGGACGGCTCGTGTTTGCGACACACCCTTGCGCCGTTTTTCTTGTTATATCTTCTCTGTTTGCGCCCCTAAATCACCTCCTTCTTTCCTCTCCTCCGCACCCATGAGAACCTCTCTATCCGCATCGCCTTTTTTCCCGGTGCGAGCGAGCGAGCGAAAGTAATTTTATCACCGTCCTTGCGAAGCTGAAGCAGGCATTTTATGGGAAAATAATTCTCTAATGGCGTGTGTATTATAGTACATGTGGAAGTCAGCCATCGTACCGCGTGGCGTTGACGGAGCCACGAGCCTGTCGTCTAGGGCAATTATTACTGTAATCTAAATCTAACATCTGATCGTTGAACCTGGTATACGGAGGTCCGGTAAGTGCTGGTTATACGAGGAACGTGAGTGCGGAGCCAGTCGTACGTCGTGATCCTATGTTTTATTAATTCGCTAATGCCGATTGATGCTGAATTGATCGATAGGCGGGAGAAAACGCGGCTAAAAAATCGCTCAGAAACTAAACGTCGGTGCACTTAAATATTGGGAGTGATTGATCGTTACTCGATTCATATTTTTATACTCATTTTGACATGGTTACGTATGTACAATCAAACAATACCGCCTGTGGAATTTTTTTTTTCCATGATTGATGCAAAGTGTGGGACGAATTAAATATTTCAACAGAATATGGTAAAATCGGAATATCTATGTATGTACGTACATATGTCATGTCTGCCGGATTCACCGTAATCATGTACCTCCGTTTCGCGACCGTACGTTGAAGAGAAATTCCCTGAATTCAGGACGGAATTTCCACTTCAATCAGTGGTAATCCGTCGGCGCGTAAAATTTCATTAGCGGTATTTTCTCGTTCATAAATTGTCTGGATGACCCGCACGTTGAGCAGAACAGTGCAACGCGACGTGAAGAAGAAAAAAAAAGGCTAAATTCAAAAGAGATAGAGAGAACGAGAGACGAGTTAGAGGGAAAGAGGAACGACGAAAAGAAAAGGAGAAGAAATTTTTAACGGTCGATAAAAGGGGATCAGCAAATTTCTCGGAGTACCGATAGTTAGAGTCAATTGGGATCAGAGGGCGGCTTAACAAACTGATGCCGTCTCAGTAAGTGGTTCTGACGCCCGGATGTTTTTTCACTGCCGTCTTCGGATCGTTCTCTTCCTATTTTCGCTACGTTTGAAGTGAGTAGCCCTCCTGCTCCTTTATTTCCCTGCTTGGCTCCAGGCCACCCAGGGGCGCAATCGATCGCCGATAAAACTTGTTGCTATACGAAGCTCCGCGGGTTTCAGCATCGGCGAAATAACGGATTAAACGAAAAATGATTGCATCATACTCATCGATATGAGAGATCTCATACCCGGAGCGATGGCTCCGGGCTGACTCCGCATAAAAAACACTGCCCTGTATTTCTTTTACCGAGTTGACGAAAAAACGTTAGCAAAAATATCGCAGACTTTTTCTCCATCACCAAATACATGTATCTACGTATATATGTGTAAGTTTGAGACTAATCCAAACTACAGCGCGACTATCAGAGGTCGTCCGCTCGGCACACCTACCAAGCCAGAGACAGCGGTCGTCATGCTGATTAGTCGAAACTGCGTAATCCAAACAGAAACACGCAAAAGGCTCGTAGCGCTTGGCGCTAAGGTTTATAATCAAACAAAGTTAATAATTATAAGTACTAGTTGTTGATTCAGGTAATCCTGGGCATAATTCCATATTGTAATTATCTGAATCGTTTGAACATATGTAAATAGTGTAAATATATTTCAGTTATTACCAGCATCAACCGCAGTACTTTATTGAAAACAAGATAGCCCTTAACTACGAAAGATAAGGGATTGACTTATAAATCAACAACTATGGCTGTGGTTCGAGCAAAATTCTGCTTTGTCTCCGAGGCATTAGACGCTAGAACCACCATTTTGAGAGTTCGCACAATTCAATTAGAAGGAGAGGACACGACTTATGAATTTCCGGAACACTTTTCAACGAAAGAGAATCATCCAAAACTCTTCGAAACGAAGATCGTGAAAAATATAGTCAAGAGTGTTAAAACACGGGGAAAGTTCCGGAAGGTGTGGATTTCGCTAGTAGATGAACTTGAAGGGCAATACTTAGATGAAGAGGGAAATGTATGTTACGACGGTATTTATTTGGATGAATGTCGAGCGTATGGTGATCCCAGTCCCGTTCCCACCCATAATTTTGAAACCTTTCCGCATGAAAAGATAACGTCACGAGTGAAAAACATGATTCTGGAAAAATTCTCAGGAAAAAACCAGAACGCGGCTATTTTTATGGATCTTTTCGTGAGCGAGTGCACCCGTTTAAAATGTAGAGAAGAAAACTACGCAGAGACGTTGAGATTTTTTTTGGAGGGACCGGCCCTTGACTGGTTTCAAAGCTTTTTGAAAATAAATAGGATTACAAGGCCATGGGAGCATTGGAAAAATTCCTTTTTAGATACTTTTGCCGTGATAGGGTGGCCAGAAATAAAGTATGCATACGAATTTCGTTATTTAAATGGTTCGCTTTTAGAGTACGCACTAAAAAAGAGAAATCTGCTTTTAGACACAGATTCTAAAATATCAGAAAACACTCAAATAAATTTAATTGTTTTGGGCTTACCAGCAAAAATTCAAGTACACATAAATAGAAAAGATTTAGATACAATTGATAAATTAATGTCGCTCATAAATCAGTCAGAAGGTCTTGTAGAGAAAAAAATCAAAACAAAAATCCCAGAGGAAAATAAATCAGAAAAAAAACCATGCTCCTACTGCAATAAAAAAGGATTTCCAAACAGGTATCACTCAGAAGATGTGTGCAGGTTAAAACTCTATGATAAAGAGAAAACAAGAAATGATAAAATACGTATAATAAATAACACGAACATTGAAGAGAGCGTAGCGTCTTCTGACGAATCAAAAAACGGATGGCGACCCCACTTATCAGATTAACAATAGGTATCGAGGATACTCCAGTCGTTGCGGTATATGACTCGGGAGCAAACGTATCGATAATAAATTATGATACAGTGGTAAAATTAAAATTAAACAAAAAAATAAGTGGGGTAAACAAACTCAATACATTTGCAGGCACTACGAATACGTTAGGCTCAATAAATCTAAGAACAAAAATTTTTAATATTTCAAAAACAATATGTTTTTATATTGTAAAAAGTGTCTCTTTTCAGGATGACATTTTGTTAGGTTTAGATGCAATCAAAGAATTTAAACTGTGTCAGAATGAAAATTTGAAAATTTTTCAAAATGATACAAAGAAATGTCAGTTACATGAGAATAGGAAAACAGAATCTATGTCAACAAACATAGCGGTAAACAGTGAGATCTATTTGGAACGCGTGTGGAATAAACACAAACAGCTGTTTACAGAGGACAAGTTCAAAGTAGGCAAAGTAACAGGCTACGAGGCGCCAGTAAAGCTTACCAAAAATAAATATATTGCGCGAAAACCGTACAAATGCTCTATAGCGGATAGCGAAGAAATAAATTCACAAATAAAATCATTACTGAAAGTAGGTTTAATTGAACGCTCGACTAGTCCGTTCGCTTCCCCGGTAACTCTTGTTTTGAAGAAAGAAGAAGGGAGAAAGTCACGGTTATGCGTAGACTATAGCGAACTAAATAAAATAATTATACCAGAATGCCACCCATTCCCAATCATTGACGATCTGCTAATGCAAGTCCGGGATTGCAAATTTTTTACAAAATTAGATATAAATTCGGCCTTCTGGTCAATCCCGATTAGAGAAAAAGATAGATATAAAACCGCGTTTATAACCCAAAACGGGCATTGGCAATGGAAATGTTTGCCTTTCGGCTTAAAATCGTCTCCGGCAATTTTTCAGAGAATTCTGAGTGACGTATTAGCGAAAAACAATCTCGAGAAATTCGCGATAAATTATATCGATGATATTTTGATATTTTCAAAAAATTCTTCAGATCATTCACGTCACATTAACGAAACTCTCATCGCCATAGAAAAAGCGGGTTTTAAGTTAAACAAAAAAAAATGCACATTTGCAAAAAAGTCAGTTATCTATTTGGGACATGAAATAAAAGAAAATAAGATAAAACCTCTAAATGATAACTTAATAGCAATAAAAAAATTTCCGAAACCGCAGAATCAAAAAAATGTGAGGCAACTCTTGGGAAAAATAAATTTCTACTTAAAATACATACCGAAAGCTTCGATAGAATTAGAACCACTACATAATTTACTTAGAAAAAATGTAAAATTCGAATGGACACAGGAATGTGAAGACAGTTTTAAAAAAATTAAAAACTATCTCAGCTCTGAGCCGATATTGGCAATTTTTGACCCGAAACTTCCTATATACATTTTTACAGATGCATCCAAAAAAGGAGTAGCAGCAATTTTAAAACAACCTCAAAAAGACAATTCTATAAAACCAGTCTTTTTTTTTTCAAAAAAACTAACAAAACCGCAAGAAAACAAACGCGCTATATTCTTGGAAGTCCTGGCGATAAAAGAGTGTATTTTATATTGGCAATATAAACTTATAGGAAATAAATTCACGATCTTCACAGACCACAAACCGCTTGAAAACTTTAATGTAAAAAAGAGTAAAGATCCTGAACTATTAGCATTATTAAACTACATCTCAAACTTTGATTTTGAAATCAAGTATAACCCAGGCAAAAATAATGCAGAAGCAGATAGCTTTTCTCGAAACCCAGTACTAGATGAAAACACAAGCAGTGAAACGGCTATAAAAATAGTAAATTTTTTATCGATGGAAGAACTGAGGAACGACCAAAAACAATTACATATAAAAAAAGAGGATAAAACAGTAAAAAAAAATAACATTTGTTATAAAATCTTAAATAACAAAGAAAAAATATGGGTGACGGAAAAGTTAGGTATTCAAATGATAAAAAATATACACAACGAAAGTCATATTGGAGTAAAGCAGTTAACTCTGACTTTAACCCCAAAATACTATTTTAAAAACATGCACAAACATATAAAACTTATTTGTCGAGCATGCGACACTTGCGTAAGAAATAAATCAAGGTTCGGAAATTTTATTCAACCCCTTTCACAATTAGGTCCAGCGTTGGAGCCGTTTCAAATAATATCCTTGGATACAATAGGAGGGTTCAGCGGAAACAAATCACCCAAAAAATACTTGCATTTAATCGTAGACCACTTCACGAAGTACGCCTTTGTATTGACCGCAAAAACACAGACAGCAAAAGATTTCATAAATCTAGTAAAAAAAGTTCAGAAAAAGGGAAAAATAAAAGTACTTCTAACTGATCAATACGCGGGAATAAACTCAAAAGAATTTAAAAATTATCTAAAAGCAGAAAACATAACAAACATTTTCACCGCGGTAGACTGCCCCTTTTCAAACGGGCAAAATGAACGGACAAATCAAACATTAGTTAATGCGATTAGGTGTAAAATATTTGAAAAAAAAGACCGGCCGTGGTCAGTCATAGCTGAACAGTGTGTAGAAAACTACAATAACACAATACACAGCACAACAAAGTTTACACCGAATTACCTTTTAAATGGAATTGATAAATCCTATCTCCCGTCGGAACTTAACGAAAACAACTTAGAAAATTTAGAGAAAAACAGAAAAATAGCATTTTTAAATGCAGAAAAAATACATAATCAAAATAAAGTTTACTATGATAAAAATAAACGAAAAATAACATACGAAGTCGGTGATCTTGTTTATATTCAGAACGGAAGTCGGTTAAATAGGAAAAAACTTGATCCGGTCAGAGTGGGCCCGTTTAGAATAAAGAAAAAAATCTCTGACTTACTGTATATTATTGACTCGGGATTTAAAACACCAGAGTCAAACGTTTATCATGCAAATAAAATGATCCCCTATTTCCAGACTCCTGACTCCTGAAACATAAGTCTGGGAGGGGGGGGGGAGGGGGGGATGTAAGTTTGAGACTAATCCAAACTACAGCGCGACTATCAGAGGTCGTCCGCTCGGCACACCTACCAAGCCAGAGACAGCGGTCGTCATGCTGATTAGTCGAAACTGCGTAATCCAAACAGAAACACGCAAAAGGCTCGTAGCGCTTGGCGCTAAGGTTTATAATCAAACAAAGTTAATAATTATAAGTACTAGTTGTTGATTCAGGTAATCCTGGGCATAATTCCATATTGTAATTATCTGAATCGTTTGAACATATGTAAATAGTGTAAATATATTTCAGTTATTACCAGCATCAACCGCAGTACTTTATTGAAAACAAGATAGCCCTTAACTACGAAAGATAAGGGATTGACTTATATATGTATAGGTAATTATCGAAGCAAAAACCGAACCAAGAATTAATGCTCTAGACTGCTCTGCAGATCACGTCTGGCTTCGGGGAGTCCGTTCTTTATATATTATACGCGAAATGTCGTACTTACAAGATAAGAGGTGACTATTTTTCATTGCTTCGGCCTAATGGTCGGTGATGAAGAGTGCGGTTATATCGTATAACGCACACCCATGTGAACATATATATGTATATATATATATATACGATGCGTGCGTTTGCTGTGTGTGTATATATATGTAACGGGATGGAGGAGAGGAAATCCTTATTCGTATTAATCGAGCAGTTCTCTGAGCTTACCGCCACTCACGTCACCTTCGCTCCGAGTACATCACACGTGCGGGAAAATGTAATGAAAATCTAACGGCAGTGCATTTACGCGGCGAACTCAACGGCTTTAAACTGCAGGACTTTGTTTGACTTTAAGGCCGTTCATCTACCGTATACCGGTCGATATTTCATAATTAATTAGTTTTAATTAACATTTATCTTGGTTGTTGAGGCAGCGTTTGGAGTAGCGAGAGGGGCGGAGGCTCTGATCCCGTTATCCCGATGATGGACGGTTGGTAAACGAAACGTGAAAATAACCAAATTGCCAATGTGCTGCCTGTTGATTCTGGTATCCGCGGGAAATCGAATTTTCTCTTGATGTCACACCGCGTTGCTTTGCTTAGGGCGGGCTCGTTTACTCAAAATTCATTGCTCGATCACTTTTCAGGACTAATTAACAGAGCTAAAGCGAATCCCAATATTATGCAGTGCGTGTTGATTAATAATATACTCGCAGGGAAAAGAGTATGATGATATTTATATTGTAATACGGAACATTGTTGACTCTGGGGCTTTTGTCTTGTTTGTACAATGTTCTAAGACGAATCAGTATCGGATGAAACGTTGCAACGTCAAATGCTTCAATTAGGTACGCACGTGTGACTAGCGACGCGACGTAGACGGAATAAATTACTGTCCACTACACTCGTGGTAGTAGACAGTAGTCCCTTGAAATTTTCATAATCTCGAGGGATTTTCCTCGTTTCGCACTTCTTGTCCGATTCACTTTACCTTTCCGATATTCTGCGTACCCGGGGAATCCCTTGTGGTGGTGTCACTGAGTTGAATTAACCCTTGTCACAACGGATGCAGGCTGTCACCTGATTCGATTCTGTCGTTTGAAAATCCTTCGCGATTAACGCGATGAGAGTATAAAAAAAGATTGACGTTGAAATCGTCAGAAGTAAGCTCGTCATTTTTATCGGAATACAGTTTGCTCCGGTAGAAGAATTCTTTTAACTTCGACGTAAACAGATTTCGTGTCAGTGAGTTTCTTTCAATCTCGGTACATGCGTGCAGACAAATTTCATACGTCGAAGACCGAGTTGGAAATTTGCCAGTTTTCATGTAATATTTCTCGCTGGAGAAATGTCGGTATTGAAAAAGAAAAGCCTCCACTTTTCGGAACTTAATCCCATTAATTATTCCAACGGTTGTTACAAATCGCGCGCGAGTTCTAATTAACCGAGGGAAAACTAATTTTCGACTGTTAAAGAAAGGCGATCTTGAAATACAAATTAGGTATTGCCCTAAATTTTACCTTCGCTAATTTATATTTGCTCTCTGGCTGTTTTTCGCGACCTTTTCGAACCCTTCTCGACGAGTTGGTTCACCACTCGCGTAGGTACCTAATCCTAGAAACAAAAGCACCGTGAACCAAATTCCAACCTTCCTTTTTGTACTAGCGTACTGCGCTTTGAAATTGAAAATTAAGTTTATAACTGTTTGACTGCACCCTCTGTTATGCTAACGAGTGCGGGGCTTAAAAACGTGTTAAAACTGGATCTAATTTATCGGGGGGGGGGGGTTTGTCTCCTGAGCACATCTTCGTACTACTCGTCCTCAATCATGTTGGCGTCTCAGTGTGACACGCTTAAGTCTGATGGATTTGAGAGGAAATATTTTCATTCGTTTTCGAGGGGCACTTCTTTGAATAAAACACGTTCCCAAGGCGGAAGTGCGAATGGCGATGAAACGAGTGGAAGGGAAAGCAAGGAATTAAAATACAATTGTCACTTCGTTACGACTGCCGTTGTGAGAAGAGGAGAGACAAATATATCATCAAAATAGTCGTCTATCCCTGATTTAATAAAGCAAACCGAAATTGAGAAAAACAGCTGTCACTACGGATCGACGCAAGGTGGCAGCTGGCTTACGAGTCAAGGCCTTGAATCACCGACTTCTTTTGCATATTCAAATGTCCGACTGTGATCATTAGGTCTCTTTGGCATAGCATGGATTTTCTCTTTTTGCCGGCGATGAAAGGCTTCTTAACGCTGACGTACTGCGCAGAAGGTATACGACAAGGGGAAGGGGGGATCAAGAGGGGGAGAAAAATGGACCATGAGAGCGACAGGGGGAGGGGGAGGGGAGGGGGGGATGAAAGGGAGGTAGGGGAAAATGACGGCTTGTTTTTGCACGAAAAAGCTTAGCAGTCTCGACACGTTCTTTGGCCCGAACCACCCTGAAGAGTAATCAAATAGGTGAGGCGGCGGTACAGAGTCCCCGAACGACTGATGGTAGAATTATTCACGGTTTAGGGAAATTGTTTATCCGGCGCCAGAATCTGGGATTCCCCTGAAATCTGGTGGTTGCTTTCGCTCACGGTAATAACCCAAACCGTCCTCTCGTAAAACACTTGCTGGAATATCCCGTTGCTCGATTACACTGCAGTTGCATTTGTAACTCGCTGAATTGATGTATCAATAGATTTGTGAATTAATGAGAATTGACTGAATTACTGAAACTTAATTGGAATAATGAAAATTAACTGAGAAATAACTGAAATACGGACAATTGAGTCGAGTTGATTTGAATTAGCTTGGATTCATGCCAGAATTATCTGTTTACAGAAAAAAGATAATCACATAGCAATAAAAAAATTAAGTCGAGTAAAAAAATCTGGATTGAAGTAAAAAAGTCAAGTTGAAGTACGTGAATTAATTTAAATCAATTCATCTGGAAAAACTGTTGTGTCACTCAAATATCGAGTCATTTTTTTCTCCGGGAAAACATGGGAGACGATCAATAAAATAGAAGCGCTGTCTTCAAGTCCGATTTTTTAATTCGCTGATCGGCCTGCAGTCGTTCCAACTCTGTTTTTACTCCATAAATCGTACGCCGAGGTAGGAGAAAAAGGGTCTTATTGTTTGCTCGAGGTTTTCCCCGAAGATAATATACGTATAACGTGGCCGGATTTATTTACCCAGAAAATGAAATTATCCCAATCTTTCATCCTGTTTTATGTATCGTGTGAGATGAAAACAAAAATCGACTAAGCACACGGAGAATTTTTGCAATCACTCGGCAACCTCGGATGTCAATGTAATACAGACTCCACGGTCTATCATCGGTATAAGTATACACATATTCAGCTAATAAGACTGAATACACTCGTCGCGGAGAAAGCGTATATGTATAGACAAACAAATTAAGGACATGTATTGTCTAGTTGAATTCATCCTTGCGAGTGTATATCCACACATTATATATATATATATATATATACCAATGTACGTATCGAGGTATAAAGGAAAGTGCTCAGTGCCTGTGCTGCATGTAGATACATACATGCACAATGTATTCAATATGTAACATACATGTACTGTATGAACGAATAGTTGAGAACTATGCTCAGCTGACGGGATACGTGTGTTTTGTGATCCTCCGCTGGTGACCTTCCGCGAGAATTTCTGCACCTGCTGTGATGGAATTTCCGAGGTATGACGGATTCCTGTGGGATTATGTGCAATATAGCCTGCAGTGACCCTGCATAGCGTGTAATAACACGAAATTGTAATCCGACTTGCGTTGAATGGAAACACAGGCTTGGTTTTAACGTCTGGTGTGTAATTACACCTTGTCACAGAACAACAGTGTGAACCTTATTGAAACGCGATCATTCGGCTCGAATCGAAATTCCTTTGCGACGAATTATTTGGAGTGTAACAGAATAGTTTATAAACGAGTAGAAAGTTCAGAGTTATACGGCACACCAGTAGCTGGAGTTCGATAGTGAATTCTGCCCGATTCGAATGCCAGACGCAGCGGTCAAGCTCCGATTTCTTCGGTTGTAACCAAAGCTTTAATGGCGTGAAGTTGGACTCGGTAAAAATGAACAGGCGATGGATGAGTCCTGGGTTAAGAGGGAGTGTAACTCGCTTGATTCTGAAGCGTATCCCAACACCTCGGTGAAAGGGCTGAAGATCCAGAAGAACCTCGTCAATGAGATAGTCGAGTAACAATTGTCAAAGCATTGAACCCATTCAATCCGTGGTCAGTTGCGTAGTGGTTCAGGAAGTACCCTCAATCTTCCGAAC